>NC_056751.1:276195168-276301531 GCF_019279795.1 Protopterus annectens
CGGGGGCAGAAGGCGGCATGTTGGTGAGATTGGTTGTGGAAGTTGTGTCCAAAGTATTGAAATTGTCACCCACAGTCGGTGGATTGGGAATGCCTGTATTTCTAGTAATGAAGCCAGTTGTGATGATGGGAGGAAACTTATGTGGTCTTGACTCCGTTATTTCCGCTATAATGGAGTCCAGCAAGTGCTCCGGATAATGCCTATTAATAAGTAAGGATTTGAGGGAGCAACGGACTCATTACGATTTTTTCCAAAAGAACAGGTCTATCCCCAACCTTCCAGAACGGGGCAGGGGATTTCAAAGGGGACGTCCCAAGAAGACTATACCCTTGATCACTGATTCCTCTCATTCTATTTCCACTACTGCAGGCACTTCTGAAGTTTTCAATCTCACTGACAGATCTTTTCCACCTGAGACCTTTCAAATCTTAAGAAAAGGTTTCACCTTTATTCCGTCCCAAAGAGCTGAATTATCTTCCTTGTTACTTGATTTGAGACTTTTTTTAAGGAAGCTTAATTTGAAATTAATATGTGACAAAGATACGGAATTGGACAAGGATCTTACTAACGTTGATCTTAAACTCCCGCACAAACGAAGTCTTTTCAACCCACCCTTAGCTAATACCCTACAGATTTTCCTTAAGCTTTGTGAAAGGGATTTCCGCAGTCTGCTTTCTTCTTCTACTTCCCAGAAATGGTTTAACCTTTCTAAAATTGAAACCTTGGCTCTTAAGAAACTTCAAAATGATAAAACACTGAGAATTATGACGGCTGACAAGGGAACAGGTATTGTCCTTATGGATATGAAACGTTACATTCATACACTTCAGGAAGATCTCAACAACACTAATTACTATACATTAGTACAGTTACCAGCAGTTAATCGAGCTTTTAGAAAAATAGATAAGGCTCTTACTTCTCTCATTAGACAACAAGCAATCAGCCAGGAGGAAGCAGACTTCATGACAGTACCCAATCCACAATTGGGAAAATTTTTTGGTATTCCCAAAATTCATAAGGATCACATTAACCCACCCTTCAGACATATAGTCTCAAATCAGAAAACAAAAACTGAAAAAATTTCAGAATATTTGGATTTGATTCTCAATCCCATTGTACAAAGATCTAGGTTCTATCTTCGGGATTCCTGGCATTTCCTAAACACTTTATTTCAGAATCCACCTATTTCTAAGGACACATTACTTGTAACTCTAGATATTGAAGCACTTTACACCAATATTCCCCATGAAGAAGGTATTTCTCTGCTTCGTTCTTACCTTTCCCAGACTACTTCTTTTAATCTTAGTAAAATTGATACTATTTGTTTACTTACATCTCTTGTACTGGAGGGCAACTTCTTTCACTTTAATTCAGCTATATATCAGCAGACGAGAGGAGTTGCCATGGGTTCAAAAGTAGCACCAGCTTTTGCGAATTTAGTTCTTGCTGCCTGGGAATTAAACACTCTCATTCACTTACCTGACTTTAGTTGTGTACAGCTTTACAAGCGCTATATTGATGATATCTTTTTCGTGTGGGAGGGTGGTCAGCAAAGACTTAACACGTTTCTCACAGACCTCTCTGATTCCATTCCATTCTTAAAATTCAAGGTGTCTTCCTGTGGTTCTCAGGCTACTTTTTTAGACACATGCGTCTCCTTTGACCCTACTCATCTGACTTGGTCTTCCACAATTCATAGAAAGTCCACATTCAGGAACAATTACCTGGATTACACTAGTATGCATCCATTATTTATGAAATATAAGGAGGCCATGAGACAATTGGGGGATAAAGAATATTACATGTACATGCCCTTGGATCCATCTCCTCACTTTCAACTGAAAATCGGTCCATTTTTGACTCAAGCTGTAGAGGAGGGCATTATTACACAGGCTGTAAAAAAGCAACTCATGGTTTCATGTCCTAAGCAACAATATTTTTATTTGTTGCCTAAGATACACAAACATGCCACCAATCCACCAGGTCGACCCATTGTCTCTGGACATGGGTCCCTTACTGAACCTTTGTCTGAATACCTTACCTATTATTTAAAACCATTGCTCCCATTTATTAGAGCAAGGATTCAAGATACCACTCAATTTTTGGACATAATTAGTGATACACAACTCGAATCCCATTGGCTATTATGTACTCTGGACATCACCTCTCTCTACACTAATATTCCTCACTGGGCAGGTCTACAAGCTTTGGACTATTGGCTGTCTAGATCTGGTCTTTATCAACCTGGATTTAATACTTTTTTGGTATGTTTGACAGAATATGTGCTGACCAGTAATGTTTTTTATTATCAAAATCAATGTTTTTGGCAATCTAAAGGGACAGCGATGGGTGCGTCTTTTGCACCCATCTATGCGGATCTTTTTATGGCATATATTGAGGAGATCATGATTTATGATCCCAATCATAACATCTACATGTGCGAGATGGACATCTGGCGTTGCTATCTGGATGATTGTTGGTTGGTGTGGAAGGCTGATGAGAGTTATCTTAAAGAGTTTCTTGATTATCTCAATGATAATATATGGGGAATTGAGTTTAAGATGACCTACCATAGATCCAGGATATTATTTCTGGACGTGGAGGTGAATAGGAATGAGGATGATAATTTGTCCGCCACATTATTTAGAAAATTTCCCGAATACAACCCTTTATTACATGCTACCAGCTTCCACCCACAACATATCATCCAGAACATACCTAAATCCCAATTCTTGAGAGCCAGAAGGATTTGTTCTAGCCAACAGTCCTATGCAACTATTCGAGATGACCTTGCCCATAGATTTATTGAGAGAGGTTACCGCTCAGGTACAGTCCATTTGGCCAAACATTGGGCTTCAAATCTAAATAGGCAAGATTTATTATGTTATAAAGACAAGAATAAGGATATTGTTCAGCAGCCTTTACGGCTGGTTACTGCTTATGGACGAAATTCCAGGGGCTTTATGAACATTGTAAATAGACATTGGAATATTCTGATGGCAGATGAGAAACTTCACTCTTTTCTTGGAGATAGATGCTCATAGAGGTTCTATGTTAAGCCATTACAAGAGACCTTTTTCTGACCCCATTGGCTCCATTCAATTATCTCTCACAGGGGGACCAGTTTTGGGATGTATTCCCTGTGGTCACTGTTCATATTGTGCACTGGTTTTAAATACCAGAGAATTTTGTAGTAAGAATACTTCTGAGATTTTTGATATTAAGTTTTGGGCTAATTGTAGTACTGAGTGGGTCATCTATTTGGTGACCTGCACTTGTTCTGCATTTTATGTCGGCCAGACTTCTAGGGCTTTTCGTTTTAGAATTGGTGAACACTTAAGTGACATCAGGAACAAACGCCATAATAATGCTTTATACAGACATTGTTTAAAACATACATCAGCTACTTTTAAGTTTGTCATTATTGATTGCATTAAGGGTATATGTAAAGATAAACATAATTGGCATGAAATACTAAACTTTAAGGAAAGAAAATGGATAGTAAAACTTGGAGCCTTGTTTGCACTTGGTCTTAATGACCAATTTTGAATTAGACATTATCTGTTTTCATTGGTTCTCACTAATATACCAGTTATATATATATATATATATATATATATATATATATATATATATATATATATATATATATATATATATACACACTGGGTTTGCCTGTTTTTATTGTTTGATATCCACTGAAGAAGGCTTTGTTTCAGCCGAAACCGGTTTGGATACTTGTTTTACAGGGGATTTGTACCCCATGTTTCTGGTTTAATAAATCATTTTTGATTTGGCACTTTCCACCTCTTGCTGGCGTTGTGGGTTTTTTTGGATGTCAGCATGTAAGCCAAGGTTGATACAATTAAATCACTAGATAGCCCTATTAAAATCATATCCACTAATGCCCCCCCCAAAAGATTATTACATAATGAGATTTCATGACATGCATATACATTACATGTGCAAGTTGTCTTGCTCCAAAGAATTAGTGATAATAAACATAACAAGTAAATGGAGGGACTACTAGGAAATCAGAGCATCAGTGAATTGTATGTTAGCACACACTGTATTGGTTCAGTCATGATACATGAATGATAGAAGAAACGGGGACAGAAAAATATGTATTGTGTATGTGAGTATGTTTTTACATGCATATGCATTCCTTCTTTCACAGTCATCAACTCAGCAGCTGAAATAGGAATGAATTGTAAAGAGATAGATATAAGTTCATTAGACTGTGTTGATGCCTAAAGACCATCTGGGAAAAACAGTGATGTTCAAAGGGTGGGTCATAAACTCAATTTCCCAAAGATTTTATGGTGAACAATATGTAATGACAATTTATTCTATAATATTGGAATCCTCTGTATCACGAATGTTCCTCTTATTTTTGTTCTCCATTTTGCAACCTTAAATGAACAGTTTGTTTCTGTGTATGTTCTTAAATTAGCATTAACTCTAAGATTCATAAAAACTAATAACATATCATCATGATTTGCATTATAAGTCATTATCAAGTTACCTCTAAGATAACACTATATAGTAAGCAGACCTAATGCATTACATCTATCAAAATAACTTGTGTTTGATAATGATGTAATACTTTTTGCAAACCTTCTTTGTACCAATACCAGTCTTTTCAACTGTTTTATATTATAAGAAATAAATAAGATTATTATAGTCCAAAACAGGTCTAACACAAATGTATACAACTGTATTAAGTACTAGCCTTTACTTCATGTAATGTTTCTCAACAATATGCCTAACTGCCTCATAGGTTTTGATACAACTAAATCTATATCCATTAAAAAAAAGAGAAAGTCAAAGAAATCAGAATTCCAGTCCTAATAATGATTCTCTTGGTAAATGCTTTCCAAAATACATAACACCACTTACATTCATACTAAATTTAATATTTGAACTCAATGCTAAATTATTTATTTCTGGCAAATAACTGGTAATAGATTCATAATCCTTACCATCACTAAGCACCAAGACCAGCTTACAATTATCTGCATGTTATATCAAGTTTTTGCGTTCTGGTAAATGTAGAAAACACAATATCAAACAACATTGGTCTCAATACAGAACACTGTGTTACTCCTTTTAATACTGGAAATGAGTTTGAACAATGCCCTTTGGTAACTATTGACTGTGATCTATCTTTCAGCTAGTCTGTGATCCAATTCATCAAATATGGGTTATACTTATCCTTTAAAATAAATGGTACATATTTTAGAATAAGGCAAAACATCAAAAGCCTTAGTCAGATCGAAAAATATCATTAAGACTTATAAACCCAAGTCTATTACATACGTCATCAAGGAATAGAATTCAATAAACGTTAGCCTGAGTTGATTTCCCCTTCCTGAATCAATGCTGATAAATATCAGCTAAATTTCTCTTATGTCTGTCTAATGCTACAAGTTCTAATAGGCATATTTCATTAACAATTAATGGTAATAGATTTCAGACTAACTGGTCTATAATTGTTTGCATGCTTACAACTACCATTTTTGTATATCAGAGTGGTATTTGACTGTTTACATGAATGAAAAACAACACACACACACACACACACACACACACATATATATATATATATATATATATATATATATATATATATATATATATTAAAAAGGATATAGGAATTAACTAATTGTCTAAAGTCTTAACCATAATAGGTAGAATACTGTTTGGCCCCAATGAAGTACATTTTTCTTAAGGTTCTTCAAGACATTAACTACTAAATCCTCTGATATAATTGGGAATTCATAACCAGATGGATTTAGTAGATCTAATGACTCAGCCATATACATGTTATCATTACCATATGTTATAAAATGCTTAATTAGTTTGTTTGCAATACTAGATAAATCATTTATGCTGTTACCATCAACATAACAATAGTTGTGCTATTAACCTTTCCAAAAGAATACACCTATAATACATCATTCTGTTATCAGTATTTATTGCTAATCTTTTTCATAATAAGTTGTTTTCCTCTTTAATACAGGGAAGACATTACATCTTAAAATTATTCAGTTTAAATGTATATATCCCTGGGGGATATTTCCTGTAAAGTCTAAACATACCTCTTTTTATAAAGCTTTAAGTCTGAAATACTCTAGCACTATGTTAACTTTTTGTCCTTCTGAGATTTATTTATTACCAAGACTGAATAGCCACAATGAGGTAATTTATTTACCTTTACATCTCCCCATGCAATCTTCAACAATTCTTCCTTAATTACCTTATAAATAATTTTTCTATAATTATAACATGGTCTTTGTTTTACGTGAATGTGATCTGCTTTAAAAAACTAAAATAAATAGAATTATGGTCAGATTCTCTAATGATGGGACAATGCTGACATCAGAAATAAGTCCTGTTTGATTAGTTAGGACAATATCAAATATCTTATCATAATGTGTATTAGATGTTATCATTTGTTCTGAATTATTAAGACACAAAATATCCAAAAAGGTTTGAGAGAAGTGTAAGAAAAATTGTTCCAGTCAATGTCAGGGTAATTGAAATCTCCCAAAAGAATAAGACAACTCAACTTCAAACAATGATCTCAATGTGTTAAAATCCATTACAACTTACAGTATTCATACTAGGAGAATGATAATAAACCACTAACATTACCTTTTCCTGTCATTCATATATATATATATATATATATATATATATATATATATATATATAACAATCATTTTCAAACTTTTATGTAATTCTAGCATAGAAACAATTGAGTCATGAATTGGAAGAAGTATACCCCTATGTTTAAATTCTCTGTCAAGCAATCATATTTTTGATCTCCAGGAAAGTTCCAACCCTTAACAATTACTTATAATTTTAATAATCAATCAATTGTCTCAATTCATTATGCATATTACCAATACTTTGAGGATTGCAGAAATACCAACTTTCAGGAAAATAAGATGATCTAAGGGTGTTACAGTCCATTCTATTAGCTCTCCAAAAGGTTTAAGAATTTGTGAGAATGTCCTTTTCATATATCCAGTACCGTAATAATTTAACTGAAAAAGTCATTGATAAACATCCTCAGATCATACAAACAATCCTACCATTTAGTAATCAGCTTCACCCTATAAACTGTACATAATTGTCATTCCATTGTGGCAAATGAGTTATCTCACTCAAGACTCCATTTACAGAATGTATTTCCAGTTGTTATAAGATATGCAAAATGGCCTATTTTCACCCCTCCTGTCAATAACTTAGGTAATAACTTAACTGCATTTACCAGTTTCAGTCCTATAATAGACAACACCATTATTCTATTTGTAAGGTCAACCCACCTTACAGTTTGTCTTAACATAGAGTCAGCCAGTATCAATATATTATGTTCCTCTATTTTACCTTCATCTATCCCATTAAGCTTACATGTATCTAAAAAATCCAGTCTTCCCATAGCTTATCTTTTCCCTTTTTTTGCCTAATATTACTATCATTGACTTGAATGTTCTCAAATCCCTGAACTAGAATTTCACTTCTAATATTTAACAGTATTAGAATACATCAGGATACACATTTCATAATATTCTGTTCTTCACACACCAAATTTACAGTTTACTTAAATTCACATGGACAAGTATCTAAAGTAATGCATTCTATATAAATATCATTCATGTTCTTCTTTCTTATCCTCTTTGTTCTAACTTTACCTATTTTTTTCTTCCTTTTAGATAATGTTTTTTATACGTCCTTTTTTGGCAAGTACCTTTTACCACAGTTGATAGACTTAACTATCTGATTCTGTGATATCAATACCAGCTGACTATCTGATTCTGTGATATCAATACCAGCTGAGTTTTTCAAACTAACATCAGAATTCTCACATGCACATGTAGAACTCTGTTCCCAACATTCACACTTGAGTGTGTTTACATTTCTTGTGCCACTATCATCCTTCTTAAAATATATTTTTTAATTAAATTGACAATGTTATCTTGTTTATTAAGCATGCTGAGATCTAATATGTCCTCTACTCAGTTCTTAAACTGATTTTTTGATATTATTGCCTTTCCAATGCTACAATTGCATCCAAGAAAATCATTTAATCAGCCATCCAACAATTCATATATAAAGCCAGTATTTCACCTGTGTAGTTTATGCACACTTTACAGTCTGTCCGCTCCTTTAAAAATGTATGTTTTAAAAAATAATCTAAATCATAACTGCTAAGACTGACCATAGTTAATGGTTGCTGTAAGCACCAGTTCCCAGAACCTGATAAACAATGACTCAAGATATCAATAAAAGCACCCATACAAATAAAACTTTTATATAGAAATTTTATATCCTGTAAAATAACACTCTCAAAATCTAAGAAAACAGCTGCTAAAAAGAATAAATGTAATTGTCAATGAAAAACATACACTTAGTTAATACCCCTATATAGAACTTTAATATTATATGAAAGTAAAACAGCAACTCCAGTTATCTAAGAAGGCACTCATTCAAAAATGACTGTCAGCTTTCTGTCCAAATATTTTGCTAAGGGATGAGTAATAGAACAACGTCTGTCTACTGTTAGAATGGAGACTGGTCTATATTCTTTATTCGTCTGGGTACTCCAAAATAGCAGACTGGCTGGTTTTGTTTAATCCAAATAGTTATATTCTTCAAAGGAAAACTGCCCATCTACTAATAAATCTTTAAAACTACAGCATATTCTCTTATAAGCTGAATTTACTTCACTCAGACGAACCTTTTGATATGTTTCGTCACCCAAACTCTCATCAGTTTTCTTCAAATAGTCCTCATTATTCATTAAGATTAATCTGCTGCATTTTATCAGTTTTTTAAGCTTTAATTCATTATTAGTTTATAGATCATACAAAATTTTCCTTTCATCTGATGTTAAATTATCTAATTCCCATTTATTCATCTTTTTTATTTTTAGCACTTCTTATATTGGCTTCACAAATTCTGTCATAACATTATAAAACTGGATGCATTAGAGGATTATAAATGCTAGAGGCATATAGAGGTTCCATTATTGGATTAAAATGGTGGAATAACATATTTAAATTTAATTTCCTGATAAAAAAGTTTAATATCCAGACGAACAGTTGCTAAATTGGCTTGATTTTGTTGTCATGAATGTGATATCTTTGAATAGCCAATTGCAACACTCCACACTTACATCAAATTTAGAATAGTTAAACCCAGCAAAATCTCCAGTGGAGTTCTTTGCTATGATGCATGGTGGTAAATTAAAATGATTCTTGCCCCATTTTCATCACTGTTATTCCCATTACAGAGTTTGAGATTACCAGCGATTAAGTTTCCCCCCTCCTGTGTGATCTGTGTCATCTCAGCCTGCCCCTCCAGGAAGTCTTATATCACTGGTAATTTGTTGGTATGAGTAATTCACTGTCTGCCCATTCAGATGTTGAGATCAACTCAATGTGGGTGGATCATCTTGTTCTAAAAAAAAGTTATCTTGTTCATGTCCATCATTAGTGAAATCCTCAACTTCAGAGTATTTAGATATCTAATCCTGTGATAATAGGGGTGGAGAGTAGGCTTGATTATTTGTATAATCCCTCCCATCACAGATACATTTTTTCTTAATTTAGGATTCCTTATTATATTTATTTTCTCTTGAGTATAACTAAAATAACTATTTGAATTTAGCAAAACCAGTCACTCCTACTATTTGTGTAGTACATAAACTACATAAAAATATCATCCTTTAGCAAATATTTGGACACAAACTAAAGACCCTTGATCAGAAAGAAAAATGTATCTGCTGCGATTCATGGGAATTTTTGAAAAAAATTAAAGTGCCATTTAATGAAACTTTTATATTTATTACAATTGATGTAAAATATCTTTATTCCTGTATCCCTCAACAGCTTAGGATAGAATGGTTTTGTGAACATTTATTTGATAATAACATAAAACAAGATGATATTAACTTCTTTGAAAGCCTACTTGAGTTGGTCTTGAAAAATAATTTCATCAGCTTTGAGAGAGAATACTTCCTACAAGTTAAAGGAATGGCTATGGGTTCAGCATGCAGAGGAATGTTTTCAGATGTGGTCATGGTCCAGAGGGATAATACATTTTTGGTGGAAAGCCCTTTTTCAGGTACTGCAAATTTTATACTCTATACCTGGATGATATTTTTTATTTCATGGGAAGGGAATAACCACCTGATCACTGAGTTCATGACCCATTTGAGTAACTCAACTGCATTCTTACAATTCACATCTCAAATTCATGACAAGGATATATCCTACCTAGATGTTGCATTAACAAAAGATATTGGTAACCAGTGCTTTGTCTCCAAAATATTTTTAAGAGCACATATTCTCACTTTTACTTGCACTATTCTAGTGTGGATCTGCTCTTACAGAAGAAAGAGGTAGTCAAAGGACAGTTTGTTTGAGCCACTAGAATGGTGAGTAGAGAAGATGACTTTTGGGATGAATGCATCCTTCTAAAGAATATGTTCCTCCAACGAGGCTACCCTTCCACTTTTTTGAATGAAATCATGATGAAACTTTTAAATAAAAAAAGAAGATTCTATACTCCAATTTTGATGAACTCAATTTACCAGGAATCAAAAATATTTGATGTTAAAATATTGATCAAAATAAATATACTGGGTTTTATTACCTTTTTGGGTGATACTTACGATATTTTGGACATCTTAAAGAGGAACTGGACGATCTTTTGTCATGACAGTGAGATTCAGGAACAGGTAGGAAATGACCCAAATGTGATTTTCAGAAGGGGCAATAATTTGAAGAGCGTTTTAGAAAGGAAAATCAAGGCAAAGAATTTGAAGGATGGTATGAAAAAATGTGGTGCATGCCCCTACTGTAATTTCATTCTTGTTGGAAAAACGTTTACAGTGAATGATTTTTGATTACCTTAAAAGGGTTATTCAACTGTAATACAATGAGGGTTACCTACTGTGCTATATGTTCATCCTGTAAAAGCTTCTACTTGGGAAAAATGGAAAGGAGGCTTCGAGACAGGATTTATGAACATTTATATGATATAAGAAAGAAAGAAAAAGTTAGAGAATGCCTGGAAAATATTTTATGGAGTTTCTTGATTACAAATTTAGTTTTTCTGTTATTGATACTGTTTTAACAAATGGAAGAGATGGACCATGGCCATTATACTTGGAGAAAATGGAATTGCAATGGCATCGGCCTTACCAGGTTTAAATGATCAAGTCTCAGTTGTCTGTATTCTAAAACTCAAAGCATTAGTATAGTGAAAATTATTAGGACTGGCTCTTTTACATAAAACAGATTTTGAATGCTCATCTATCATGTGATTAATATGTTCATTTGGTTAAAGTGTTTAACATGGCTTTACTTTAATTTGTTATCTGATAAAGTTTTCCACTCATGAAGATGAAAGCGCTTATCTGATTATCTGACTGAGAGTTTTAAAATATGTTTTTATTGTTTTTTTCCATACTTTCAAGGTTTGGTTTTAACTTTAGCACAAGGTTTTAATGGAGACATTAACACAATTTTTGTACGGGGCTGTGCTGGGTCACATTTGTTCTGTAGTTTACTTCTCTGCTGTTTGTTGCAAAAAAGAAAAAAAAAATATCCTCGTTTCCCATCTTTCCTGACCTAGAGTAGTCCAAATACAGGCTTCTTTCCTGACCTAGAGTAGTCCAAATACAGGCTTTGCTGTATTCTGGACTTTTGGAAAGTTCCTGTTTTGCCCATTTCCTTTCTTGGATAAAGGGAGGCTTCTTTGTTCACCAGTGGCAGTGGGGAGCTGGGAGCAGCCTATCTATCCATGGAGGAGTGTTCCCAGCACAAGAATCTGGTAGTCTATTGGCTGTGTTGGGCCAATTTCTAGCTCTTTCAAGTCCCCCTGTATAAACCCCACTTTGGCACGGTTTTTGCACTTGTTACTACTCAGCCAAGCTCCTTGTGGTCCTGCAGAGTGATGCTAGCAGCAGCGAGGCTAAAAGAGTGACTGCTAACCTGATAAAAGTGTTTGTTTTCCTGCTACTACCTGGGCGACTGTCTGATCTAGCTAAACTGCAGGTATTTCTGCTTCTTGAACTGTTTTAAACTGTTTAAAGTTGTTTTTGCACCTGCACTTTTAAAGTTTGTCCTGTTTGTTGCATTTACCTGTTGAGGCTACACACTCAAGTGCGCTAGCCTGTTTTACATATTTATTGCATTTCCCTGCTGTTTGTTGCAAAAAAGAAAAAAAAAATTTCCTTGTTTCCCATCTTTCCTGACCTAGAGTAGTCCAAATACAGGCTTTGCTGTATTCTGGACTTTTGGAAAGTTCCTGTGTTGCCCATTTCCTTTCTTGGATAAAGGGAGACTTCTTTGTTCACCAGTGGCAGTGGGGAGCTTGGAGCAGCCTATCTATCCCTGGAGGAGTTTTCCCAGCACAAGAATCTGGTAGTCTATTGGCCATTTTGGGCCAATTTCTAGCTCTTTCAAGTCCCCCTGTATAAAACCCACTTTAGCACGGCTTTGCGTGATTTTACGCATAGCACAGCATCGGGCAGCGACTCTTAATTGGGTTTAAACCATTCTCGGCTCCACAAAGTCTGCTCTTCACTTTTTCCCTTAGAACTGATCTAGTTCTCATAATAAACACCATATTCCCACTCTAAAGCCTGGCACTTGCTCACTAAAGCAATTATATAAGTCAGCACTAAAAATTAAAAGCACTACACCCTCACAAACTCCCCTTGAGTACTTTGTTCCCCATTGGCCCTTTTTTTCAATTATAAAGGAATTCCCAGTACTATTCTAGCATGTCCAAAGGTCAGTTGTCAATCTCCTCTCCAGTCCAGCTGGTGAATCTGGGAATCTTGAGGTAATGTTACAACTGCCTAATGTACACATACAACCCTCTCCTCCTCCCAACAAATTCCAACACATGCGAGAGATGCAATCATATAGCCAAACTGGAGGCTAAGCTCTCTCAACTCAGTACTGGCGTAACCAGTCAGGAGGAGAAGGACACTACACTCACTACAATTCCAGTCTCACATAGACCTACCACGACAGCAAACCAAACACATAAACACACAAAAACATACTCGGAGACTCTAAATAAAAATCTGCCTAAGCAGCAGAGACCTCCAAAGCAGACACCCAAGCAACCGCTACCCCAAAACAAAACACGTGCAACACATAGCTCACAAAGCCAGTGTGCCGAACAGTCACAGCCCTTAAGGCTAAACAACGCACCTGATACACTTGTAATAGGTGACTCTATCGTCAGGCACACTGATGTCCCGCTCACCAGGCTGAACAAGGATAAGGTCACGGTGAGCTGCCTGTCGGGCGCTAGGATCTGACACACAACACAAGCACTCAGGTCACTCCAAGGCAAGTACAAATATGACTCAGTCATTGTCCATGCTGGTGTGAATGACCTGAGACGTACCTCCCTGGACTACATGAAAAGAGACATAGAGGAGCTCTCTGAGCATGTAGCCCAGGCCAGTATAACCCTGACCTTGAGTAGCATCTTACCCTTACCAAGAATGATGCCACAATATGAAGACAAGATGATCAATTTCAAAAATTGGCTTAAGTATTGGTGTCATTCAAAGGGGATCTAATGCCTGTCTGTCTGGGATGACATGTTCGACAAGCCACGATGCTTTGCTAGGGACAGCTTGCACCTGTCACCCCTGGGCTTTCGGATATTGGCAAAGGCTCTTGCCACCCCAATAGTGCCTTTTTTAGGCAAGGCTCAAAAGACAAACCCACCTCCACAGGTATCACAAGGGATAAGAAACTAAGAGTAATGCTACTCAACGCCAGAAGTCTAAACCTCAAGATGCATGCACTCGAAACTCTCCTTAGCATGGAGAACATCGATATCTGTGCAGTAACAGAAACCTGGTTCAAGGCTCCCGAGAGCACCCCAGCACTACCAGGTTATACCTTGTACCATGTTTTTCGGCCCCAAAACTTGGACCGAACCACAAAAGGAGGGGGAGTATCAATATTCGTCAAAGATACCCACATCTCCAGGTTGGTGACACAGCACAAAGCATCAGAGACTATCCATGTGCAACTAACAGTGGGTAAAACTGCCTTCCAGTTTATAGCCTGCTACAGACCACCCTCCCAAGCCCAGGAACCCCACTCGGCCTTCCTGAGAACACTGAAAAATATGAAGGTCTCTCCAAACACCATTATATTGGGTGACTTCAACTACCCTAACATAGACTGGGAGCATTACTCTAGCTCCAACACCCTAGCCCGAAGGTTCCTAGAATTTATAAACTCAAATGCTATGGAACAACTTGTTGCCACTCCCACAAGAGGGGAAAATATACTGGACCTGATCATCACCAACATGGGGACTCTATGCTCCAGACCAGAAGTGTATCCCTCACTGGTAAGATCAGTCCATAAAATAATCTCACTAGATATTTGCATCCCGACCCCAGCCCCTGCCCAGAATACCTCAGTGAAAAACTTCTCTAAAGCAAATTTCACACTCCTCAAAACCAAGGTGGAATCCTTCAAAGCCCCCGGGCCTGTGGAAAATACGGCCCGGACCGCAGAATCCTTTATAAACACATTCTATGAACACCTTCAGGAATGCATGGATCATGCAATCCCAAATAAAACCAAGACCCAATCCTCCAAAGTTAGGCATCCTGTCTGGTGGACCCCAGCCATAAACAAACTATACAATAGAAGGAGGAAGCTACTACATGATAGAGCAAAATCCCAAAAAGGGAAGGCATCTCTGATCAGTATTAGCAAAAAACTACGGGCACTCATAAAATTGTCTAAGGCCAGCTTCGAGAGAAAAATTGTACAGGACACTAAGGATTATCACAAGGCTTTCTTTAGTTATGTTAGGAACCTGAGTGGGAATTCCTAGATATTCTCAGAATTAGTCCAAAATGACAAAAAATACACCGAACCCACAGACATTGCCAACATTCTAGCTGACAGGTTTAGCGCAAACTTCTCCCCCCTTCCCCACCAAAAGGGCAAATATCTATCCCAGCAGAGTGCTGCCCCCCCTGACATCTCAGATGCTCAGGTAAGAGCTGCCCTCTCCAAAGCAAAAAACACAGCATCAATGGGACCAGACGGTGTCCCGGGCTGCGTCTTACATGAACTCCAAGAAGAACTAAACCCAAACATAAAACTACTGTTCAATCTCAGCCTTACTACAGGATATGTACCCAAAGAGTGGTGTACAGCAACAGTGGTCCCTCTCCCCACAGGTGGTGCCTCAATGGATCCTGGAAACTATTGCCCCATAAGCCTGACTAGCTTGGTCTGCAAAGCTATGGAAGGATCATCATGGACCTCATAAATAAAGATATTGGGTACCTACAGACACTGGATCCTACCCAGTTCGGCTTTGTTAAGGGCAGATTCTGCCTCTTAAACCTGGTTGATTTCTTTGAAACAGTCACCAAGGTCATTGACGAGGGAAAAGTGGTCCACACAGCCTACCTGGACCTTGCAAAAGCCTTAGATACAATACCCCACTCGGGCATTATAGATAAGCTCACCAGCTTAAATATAAACCCCCATGTCACTAGATGGGTTGCAAACTGGCTCAAGGACAGAACCCACATGGTTAGAATTGTTGGAGCCATGTCAGACTCTAAACCAGTTACAAGTGGCATCCCACAAGGCTCAGTCATGGGACCTCTCTAGTTCAGTATATATTTCTCGGAGGTACAGGCTAACATGGAAGGACTGTGGCTGGCCAAGTTCACAGATGACTGCAAACTGGGCACCATAACCGACTCTCCAGCCAACACAAGCATCCTCCAAAAGGGCCTCATAGAAACAGACAACTGGTGCCAGAGCCATGGCCTCAAGCTAAATGCCAAAAAGTGTATAGTCATCCCCTTTGGCAAAAACAAAGTGCCCACAAATTACCACATAGGTGGTAATCTATTAAGTAAGGAAGAAGTAATTAGGGACCTGGGGACCCAAGTTGATAGCAATCTCTCATTTGACAACCATGTGGCCAAAGTGGTTAGAAAAACATTTTATATAGCCCACCTAATCATGAAGGGATTCACATCTAGATCTGGGGAGGTCATCGTGCCTCTTTACTCATCCCTCATCAGGCCCATAATTGAGTACAATGCCCCTTTTGGGATGTACCTTACCAGACACCTGCAGCAACTGGAAAGACACAAAAGTACCTCACCAAGAGGATCAACGGGCTCAAACAGATGCCATATGCTGCCCAGTTAAAGAAACTCCAGCTCTACTCAGTGGCATACCACCTGCTCAGAGGTGATCTGTGCCTGATGTATAAAGCCATGTCCAACCTGGAATTAATGGACATGCTGCACCTCAGAAAATCCAAATCCCATCGAGCTACGTGCTCGAGAGACTTGAACCTCAGCACTGAAATAAATAGGACATGCTGGAGGGACAGATTCATAACCCAGAGGCTCCCTTCACTCTGGAATAAAATCCCAGTCCAGGTTAAGCAGAGTCCCTCATTGACTCTCTTCAAGAGGAATCTTGATGAGTGGATGGGAGATAGTAGGTTTACCCCGGGTATCACTTCTGTGTCACTGTTAGACAGAGGCACAGTATATTAACCTCAAAAAAGGGCATAGCAAAATTAATTTAAAATAGGTGGCAAAAGCCAAACACACTCTGGCTAGGCTAATAAATGCCCTAGGGCAGATAGCCTAGTATGAACCTATGAACCTATTGCTGTTTTTCAGATTTTATTTCCTTCTAAAATATTCCTTACTGCGTTTTATTCACATTTG
The DNA here is from genome assembly GCF_019279795.1 of Protopterus annectens. Lineage (NCBI taxonomy): Eukaryota > Metazoa > Chordata > Ceratodontiformes > Protopteridae > Protopterus > Protopterus annectens. The sequence goes on from NC_056751.1 coordinate 276,211,949, forward strand.
TTTATGTTTTATCAGTGATCCTTCATCAGTTCCCAAGTATTTATACACATCCTCTTACTCAAGTTCTTTTATATCCCATTTCTGTCTCAAACTGATGTTTTCTTGGTGCTGCAACTTCCCTGTTTTAAAGGTTGCTTTTGCAGATTCATCAAGACTGAATGACATTCTTTTATCATTTGAAAAAGTTTTGACCACTTGCAGTACTTTCAGTTCCTCATCTGATGAAATATACAGTTTTAAATCATCTACAAATAGAAGATAAGAGAATTCTTTACACTTTGTTGTTTTCTGGGAGCCAAATTATAGCCATGACCTAATCTGTTAAGTAGACAGCTTAATGGGTTAAAGGCAAGATAAAAGCGCAGTGGTGAAATAGCGTTACCCTGGAATTGTCCTCCTTTGAATTGTTATTGCTAGAATAACTTATCCTTTATCATGGCTTAACTGCAGAGTGGTTTGCCACTGTTTCATGGTCGCTGTAATGTAATCGATCAATGTAGTGTATCTTATACATTTTAAGCACTCTTTTATCCTTGAATGTGAGATACTGTCAAATGCTTTTTTATAATCTGTCCATGCCATACTTAGATTCTTCCCTTTTTTACAGTTCTCCACTATGACTTTAACAACAAATGATTCTTTATTCCATCTGACTTTCTTTTATTGCCCTTTTGTTCTATTGCCATGAATAAGTTTTATTCGAAATGACTATAAACTCTGTTGGCATTAATTCTAGTATATAGTTCATATGTCATTGGAAGGCAAGTTATTGTTCAACAGTTTTTAGGATAGCTTGCAGTTTGCTCTTAAGTATGACTGTTGTTAGCCAGGCTGGTGTCTGTTAAGGGTGTGCTTATAAATAGTTCTTACTCATGGTTAAATTCTTCATTTAAAGATGTTAATATTTTTAACCAGAAGTTAGGTAATGAATCTGGGCCTGTGTTTTCCAATTAGCAGCATTTCATAACTTGGGTTCAATCTTTCTGGACATTACTTCATCCCATTGCATATCCTGTACATTTGGACGTCTTATTCTTTCCTTTACGTCTCCTGTACATTTAGCCTTTGTTATGTTCCACAGGGTCTTCATAAATATTTCGCCAACATGTATCTGTTTCATCTTTTTTTGGTGGTATTTTGATTCCTTTTGCCAATTCTCTATAAAAGTTTTTGGGTTATCAATAAGTTGTTTATTTTGTACTTTTCCTTTATGTTTATCTACATATCTTCTATTTTTTTCTGCCTGTGCTGATATTTTTCATTTATTATTTGCTATAATGCATATATCATGATCTGTTCTGTTACTGTGCATTGATTTTATCACACCTTTCTGAGCATTTTTGTTAATCTGTTCCCTATTTTATACTCTTCTAACAGTGACACTTCTTGTCTTAATTGCTTTAATGGTTTCTCTATTTGATACTTCCATGATGGCATTCAAGTTCTTTCCTTCTTTTCCCTTATTGCCCTGTATTTTTGTGGTAAGACTTTATCTATTATTAATTTAGCTGCACAGTAATATATTATATTTTATTCTGTCATATCACATGAATTTTTATGGACAGACCTAATTACTGTGTTCATTTGTTTTATCAGACTTCTGACTTTTGGGGTTTTATTGACTTTCTGTAATCTCAAAGTCAATTCAAAAGTAACTTTATTGTCATTTAGACCTACACAAGTGTAGATTTATTTATTTTATTTTATTTTTATTTTACATTTGTTTAGCGGGCTGGTCTGACTGGATATATTTTTCCATTTTCAGCAGAGGCCCGGGGAGAAAAGCTCCACATAGAGACAAAACACAGTTACGTTATACATAAAAAAAATAAGTAGCAGGTTAAACATGATTCTAGACTACATTACAGAATTCTACTTGCATATCATGTAGAGAAACACAATTAAGTTGTAGTTATAGAAATACAAAATAGAAAGGGTCTGTAACAGTAAAACATTTGTGGCAAGTGTAAAGCACATTCAGGAAATGTCTTTTACATTCAAAATTCTTTAATGGATTGTAATAGATGCTACTTGTAAAAGAAGTAGATTGTTAGGGAAACTTCTCAAAGTGTAGGTAGCAGAGAGCGAATAGAAAGAAGGTGTTAAAGGGAGAGAGAAAAAAAATTGTGGAAGTCAGAAAATTTAGTCAGGATTGAAGCATGGGCATAACCAGTGTATTTTAAGGAGTTTTTTAAGCTTTTGTTTAAAGAGAGCAGGGGAGGGAATGGACGTTGGAGCAGTAGGTAGAAGATTCCAATATTTACCGATGGTATTGGAGAATAGGGAGTCACCAGCAATGTTATTAGACTTAGTTAAAGTTACTAGAAGTTTGTTTGAAGAGCGTAATGAATTAAGGTTAGTGTAAGGGGTAAATAGGTTAGAAAGTATGGGTGTGTTATTAGGTTGGTAAAATATCCTATGGACAAAGGTGAGTTGGAAGAGTATCAACATGTTTTTTAGTTCAAGCCAGTGAAGTTGCTGTAGGTTCAGACAGTGGTGAGTTCTAAATTGGTTCCCAGTAAAAAACCTAGCAATACTATTGTAAGTATTAGCCAGTTTAGAGAGATTATTTTTCTTTAGGTCAGTCTATATAGGTGAAGCATAGAGAAGAGTGGAAATAAGATGAGAGTGGGCAAGTGTAGCTTTGGCTATAGGAGTTAAGAACATTTTAATTCTGTAGAAGGGGCCCAGTTTTCTATTTACAGTTTTGACAGTATTATTAATATGTTTATCAAAGGTAAGGTTATTGTCTATAGTGACACCTAGCAGCTTGGTGGTAGAGTCAGGGGATATATGGGTGCCATTTTTGGATAAGATAGAGAATTCTATTGGGGAGGACCTAATAGTAGGCTTAAAGAGCAAGAGTTTGTTTTTTTTTAGCATTCAAAAGGAGGCAGTGTTTTAAGAACCATGTCTCAACTGCGTTAAATACATTTTGTGTTAGTGTTTGTAATTCTGAAATGGTTTTAGCAGAACATATGAGTGTAGAATCGCTCATGTATTGTATGCATGTAGCTTGAGGTATAGCTACTTGTAGGTCGTTTATGAATAAGGAGAATAGAAGAGGTCCAAGAATAGAGCCTTGGGGGACACCAAGTGAGATTAGCAGAAGAGATTAGAGTTTATCATCCCAGAGAACTGCCTGTTTCCTATTGCTGAGGTAGGAAGTGAACCAGTGAATAGCCTTGGGTTCTAAAGAAAGCGATTCTAGGGTTTTTATAAGCAGGGGGTGGTTAACCATATCAAAGGCTTTTGACAGGTGTATAAAGAGTGCTGATGAGAGAATATTATTGTTGCGGTTTTTATTGATGAAATCAGGAAAGGAAAGCTGTGGTGGTACTATGAAATGGCCTAAAACCGTGCTGGCAGTTAGTTAGTATGTTATGTTTAGTTAAGTGACCCATTAACTGATAGTGAATACATTTCTCCATAATTTTTGCTAAGGGTGATGAGTGCTATAGGCCTGTAATTAGAATACTTGTTAGAGTTGCCTCCTTTATGTAAGGGGATAATGTATGAGATTTTCCAGATAACAGGGATGGTTTCTTCACTGATGGCTCTGTTTATAAGAATGGATATGGGATAGGCTACTGCATTAGCTGCTTTTTGAAGGTATTCTGATGGTAGCTGATCAGCAGAGGGGGTACAAGGTTTAAGTTTTTGGATAGGTTTTTGGATAAAGGTGGTAGAGATGGGTTGTAATTGGAAAGTAGGCAGATTGGAAGATGTGTGGCTAGGGATGCTAAAATTGTCAATGGTAAGGTGAGAGGCTAGTGAGTTAATGGTATCAGAAAAAAGGAATTAAAAGCATTAGCAGTTTCATGTGTTGTATTCTTTTCAGACCCTGAGGGGAAGGGTGTACTAGTCTGGCCTGGGTGAAGTAGTCTATTTAAGGTTGACCAGAACCTTTGGGGATTGTTGTGATTTATTTGCTGCAGTTTACTATAGTAGTTCTTTTTGTCTGTAAGTATGGCTTTTTTGGTACTATTTCTTAAGTGTCTAAAGGTTTGTTGATCAGAGGGTGATTTGCTAGTTCTCCACTTTACCCATGATTTGTTTCTTAGTAATAATTTTTGTCTTGTTTCTTTAGTTAGCCAGGGGGCAGGCTTAGATTTGACTCTAATAGATTGTTTTGGTGCATGCTTATCAAGGATTGTTAAGAATTTGGCATTAAAATATTTAACAGCATCTTCAAGTGGGAGAGTTTTTAGAGGATTCCAGTTGCAGGCATTTAGTTCAGTTTTAAATAAAAGTAGGTTAAAGTGTTTATTACTTCGTGAGATCCTATAGGTTGGGGTGTTAGTAGTGACACGCTTTTTTCTTATGTAAGTTAAAGTATGGTCACTTACATCATCAGGCAAAGTACCTACTAGATAAGTTTGTTGTTGTTTGTTAATAAGAATCCAATGTTATATACTTTCTTTGTTGTTAGGTTTATTGATTTTAGTAGTGGTGTTTATTGTCTGAGTAAAGCCATAAAGATTAATGTGCGAGGAAGGGTTGTTAGTATTGACTGAGGACCAGTCGTGGTTAAGATCTCCTAATATGATAGTTTCTTGTGGGTAAGTAGAAGACACCCAACTAAGGATATTTTCTATTATGGTAAAGTTATTTCCAGGAGGTAGATAGATGCAGATAATATAGATTGACTTGTTTGGGTTTAATTGTAGTTTAGAAATAAGGAGTTCAGTCTTAGTATCCTCCATTAAATTTGATTCCATGCAATCAGCTCATCATATGACAGACAAAAAAGAAATCTCATACATAGAAAGACATAATTTCAAACAACATATAATAATACTACCACCGTCTTAAACATAAACTCTATATTTAAGTATATAGCTACATATATTCCTAGAAACAACACTTGTTAAGTTGCTAAAAATACACATCTAGCAGCAAAGTTCAAGGAATAGTATTGCATATGAACCATGTATCACATTATGGGTGAACTCGCACATATCAGTAGCAGCTGAAGAAAAAAAATATTGCACTTAGGTTAGTAGTATAAATTATAATGGTTGGCTAGGCTTAATAAATAATAGATAAAATAATATCACACAGTGAATGAGAAGTCCCAACTTCCTGACCTGTCAGTGAACAGACCTAATGTTGAAAGTAAGAAGTCTGATCACCTTCATATAAAAACTTTGAATCTAGTTGTCCTGCATCGAATACTGCGATGACAGGCACATAAACAGACTGTTTCCAGAATGAGTTGTATTATTTAAAATTTTGGTGGCTCTCTTTAGGCTTGTTGATGTATAAATATCCTTGATTGTTGGCAGATTAATGCCAGTTATTCTCTTGGCAGCAATCACCATGCTCTGCAATGATTTCTTATCTGCGACCAAACAGCTCCCATGGCATACCGAAAAACTGGATGTTAGGAAGATTTTGATTGCTACTCTGTGGAAGGTGGAAAGTGCTGACGATTTAGTTTCACCTTTTTGAGTCTTCTCAAAAAGTGGAGGCATTGTAGCAGGTGTTCCCAGGCCAAGAGAGATTATCAGAGACAGAAACTCAAATGAATTCAGTACTGCGTAGCCTTGCCAACATCTTGCCATTGATCAGGAGTGGTGTACAAGTTGTGTGCCTCTTCCTGTGGTCTACAATGATCTCATTTGTTTTACTTACATTCAGGTCAAAATTGTTTCTTGCTCACCAGGCAATGAATGTGTTAACCTCTTCCCAGTATGCACTCTCATCCTCTCTCTTGATGAGACCCATGACTGTGGTGTCATCAGCAAATTTGAAGATATGAGTTGTACTGAAATTTGCTGTGTAGTCATGGGTTAGGATTGTAAACAATATGGGGCTGAGAAAGCAACCCTGAGGAGCAATTTTATTGAGTGTTGTTCTCCTAGAGATATTCTTACACATACAGAACTTCTGTGACCTGTTAATCAAAAAGTCCAGGATCCAATTGCAGACATATTTGCTGATGTCCAGATGCATTTGCATATTGGCAGCTGTGTTAAATTCTGAGCTAAAGTCGATGAATAGCATTCTCACATAGCTGTCCTTGTTCTCCAGATGTTTGAGAGCAAGATGCAATGCAACTGCGATTGATTCAGCAGTGGATCTGTCCTCTCTGTAGACAAACTGCAGTGGATCAAAAGTTGAGGGTAGTTCCACAGACAGGTGCTTCTTGACTGGCTTCTCAAAACATTTCATAACTGTGAATGTTAGTGCAACTGGCCTGAAGTCATTCAAGCTGGAGGGTGAGGCTTTTTTTGGGTAGAGGGAATATATTTGTTGCTTTGTAACATGAGGGGACATTTGCTAGGCCAAGTGAGGTGTTAAATATATCCGTGGGTACTGTACATAGTTGCTTTGTACAGCTGTTTAACACCTTCCCCAAGATATTATCTGGACTGGCCACCTTTCTGGAATTGGCTTTCTGTAGCACCCTTTTTACTTTCATTGGTCTAAGGCTAAGTACTGCATCATACTACTGTAATCTGTTTCTTTCACTGATCTTATGTCTGTACATCTTTATTAAATCAAGGAACTCTTCTCTTATATCATTTGCCTCTAAATTGAGGACATGTTCTTTGTTCTGCATTTCCTGTGGGCATGCTGTAGGTAGTTCCACAGCATCTTCCTGTTCCAGATTCTCTTCAGTTTCATCCTGTGTAATCCATAGCTAATTCATATGGGAACTCACTGGCTTATCTCCGCGAAACATTGGCTGCTTTAGAGTTGACAAAGTTTCTTGTTCCTCCCCTTGCTGTGCAGCTCCATCTGGACATTTGCACTGGTTTCCTATAGAAGGCTCCAGAGAATCTTCGTCTGACAACTGATCAGATCTTTCCTGCTCCACTGGTTTCACCTTAATTTGAGGATCCATTGCTCTATCCTGCTGTAAAGTTTTCTGAGTTCGATTTTCTGCACTAAATCCTTCACTTTGCAGATAATGCATAAGCTCAGTTTCTATTTCTTTAATGTCTGCACTACTAATCCTCTTTTCTTCCTTTTCTCTGTTTTCTTATTTATGTAAAATTTTACCATGTCTGGATGCCTTTGTCTATATTTCTCTTCAAGTATCTTTGGTGCTGCTCTTTTTGTTTTGATTATTTTTATTTTCTCCTTTGCTTAAGTATTACACCATATTAAATCTCTTTTTCTTTCCCATGTTTGTATTTCTTCTTCAGATGTCTCCTGATCCTCCCCCCTGTTTCTCTTTACTTTGATGACTCGTTGTTCCATCATGCTGTGATGTCACCTATATTAAACTTCCTACACTAAATCTTTCACTTTGCAAGTATTCCATACCTTTAAACTTCTACTTTTTAAATTCTACTTTACGAATCCTCTGCTGTACATTCCCTCTTTGTGATCTTATTTTTTTATTGTGAAATGTTTCATATCTGGATGTCTTTGCCTATATTTCTCTTCAAATATCTTTGGGGCTGCCTCTTTTGTGTTGTTTAGTTTGGCTTTTTTCTTTACATAAATTTTGCATTAGGTCAGATCTCTTTCTTTCTCATGTCCATATTCTCTGTTGTACCTTTCAAAACTCTCTAGATGTTCTTTATATTTTTGCACTTCCTCAGTTGCTTCTCTTTCCAAAAGAACCAAGATTTCTTGGTCTACATAATGTTTTTTATAAATCTGTTGCATTAATGAACGCAAATTTTTATATGAAGCTTCTTATAGTTTTTCTTGTGGAATTATTTTTCTTTACTCTAATTTCTTTCTTAATCTTTCTGTAAATCTTATGTCTGGAATTTCTGGGCTTCTTGCATAATAGTAACAATACACAATTTCTTTGCTATCCTCAGTAGTCCACTCTATCATCTTTATGGCTGTTCTTTGGCCTACCCGTTTATTTTTTGGACTGATTCTTCCTTCTACAACAGGGGGACTATCCACCACCCCCGGCCCTGGCCTAGCCTCATTGTAGGAATGCTTCTGTGTTGTCAGGATTCTACGCTGTCGTTTTTTCCAGTTCTGACACCATTGCGCCTACCAGGATTGGGCACTTTTTTATCCTGGGTCTTGTGCACCCAGCTATTTTTTTTTTATTTTTACCTACTTCTGTCCATAATATATGCTATATAAATACAATCTGTATATCATTGTCATCTTGGTGAGATTTTGTAAACAACAGGGTCCACCTCATGAAGCTACTCCCCAAAACTTGAGGATGAATTCCATTTCAGCAATACTACTCTGTATAAGTGGATCCATTTACAATGATCTCTTCACAAAATTGTGCCTTGCCTTTGAGATTGTGGATATAGTTAAGAATGCTTTGTGGCTGTCCTTGGCCTGGCAGGCCAAATTTACCTCAAATTTGGCTTTAGCAGACTTTCTTTGTCCTCTGTTATTTGTTTAGCTTGATGAGAGTGCTTTTATCCTGTTGGGTACTGCACCTCCTAGTTTTTGACATGATTTCTTCCTTCTGTTATGCAGCCCATTGATTTTATGATTCCACTAGTATAGCTTGTTTGTTGAGCTAGTTTTGTACTTCTTCCTAGTGGGTAGAGCTGCTTCTATGCATCTATTAACCTGCTTGTATAGGGCTTCTTTGAGCACTTCTGCATAGGCATCAGTGTTCACAGGTTGTATGGGGGCTTCAGATGTTGCCACGTTATCACTTAATAGCAGAAAGTTAGTCTTAGAATTGTTCTGGAATATTCCAGGATTAGCTGGGGGTCCAGGTTTTATTTTTACTTCAAATGAGACCATTTTGTGGTTTGACCTTACCAGAGAAGGCATTATACTAGGGGTTGTGCAACACTTTACCCATATTAGTGAGGACCAAATCCAGTGTGCTTGCATCCCTGGTTGGTGTATTGACAATGTCCAGGAATTTTCTGTTTACAAAATCTAGGAATCTCTATGCCCATATGTTTGGTATTGTATAGGGTTCCCATTTAATAGTGGGATAATTAAAGTCACACATGAATATGGTATTGGGTTGGATGGTGAGTGTTTTCAATAAGTTTAAATGCATGGTATGGGTTTCCTGGGTCAGAGAGGGGGACATATAGGTTGCAAGAAAGTGGTGCTGGATTTTTGTCTATGGTAATTTGAACATGGAGTAGGTGAAGTGCATTGTCCTGTTTGACCATCCTTGAGGTATATTTATTTTTTATGTAAATCAAGATCTCTCCACCTTTAGTCCATGTCTGTGTGGTATCTGTTCTAAATGTGTGGAAGGCATTATGATCTGCCAGTGTGCTCTATGTGGCTTTAAACCATGTTTCTGTGACTGCACAGACATCAGCATTCTCTAGGGTGAAGAGAGCTTCTAGGGAGTGGAGTTTTTGTTTAGAATCCTAGCAATGAGCAATAACACTTTTAGATTTTCTTGGTTTTGATTTGCTATGTCAGAAGTACCTTTCAGTTTGGCATTGCCTAAAAAAGGCACTATTGGGAGGACAATGTATTAGCTAATATTCAAAAGCCTGGAGGGGAAAGGTGCACACTATCCCTGGCAAAGCAGCGTGGTCTGTTGACCATCTCCTTCATTGCTGACAAATATTGCACTCCCTTAGACTGACACCAGAAACTAAGTCAATTATTAAAATCATTCATCTTTTGTTCGTATTGTGGCATCATCACTGGAGCAGGTAAAATGCTGCTGAATGCTAGGCTTATACCAGCCTGGGACACACATTCCAAGAGCTCCATGATGTCTTTCTTCATATAGTCTAGGGAGGTATGTCACACTGTGCTTGTGGTCCAGTGACCTGAGTTCATGCGCAAGTGGTGGTCCTAGCACCTGATAAGCAACTGACCATGACTTTCTCCTTACTCAGCCTGGTGAGAGGGACATCAGTGTGTCTCACAATGGAGTCTCCAATTACCAGAATGTTGGATTGTGTGGTAGTTTGCCTTCTGATCTTAGAAGTAGACATTCCATGAGATGTGACTGTATGTGCTGATGTGGGTGTTTTGAAAGAGTGCATTTGTAGCTGCTTAGGGTGTTTGTTATGCGTACTTAATCTAGGAGGTCTTTGGAGTTTAGCAAGGTTACGTTTAAGTGCCTCAGCATATGTGGGTCTATATGTCTGCTTTGAATTGTGTGTGATGGGTGCAGCGTGTGTACTTATGACAACCTTATTGACATTAGAAGCACATTTATGTGAGAGCTTTGCCTCCATTGATATTGTATAAATCCATCTCTCACATACCATATCAGTTTGTTTCAGAATTAACTGGTTGTCAGTAAACATGAGGTGATTTCAACATTGCCACAGTATGCCTATATCCACCAGGATGGTAATGATGATAATGGAAAAGTTCATATCCATGGCAACAGTCCCTTGTTATTGATTACACAGTTGGAGTGAGAATATAACTATGTCAGAGGTATCTGGTTTGCAACTCTGGGAACACAGCTTGTCACTGTAAACTAGTTTTCCTGTGTGCAACTAGGTATTAGTGAGATTTCAATCATGCTTTTACAGAAAAAATGTCACCCAATATGTCTTTGTCTATACAGGGCACTGCCAAACACTTGAGGGGACCTAATAATTAGACTTTGAAAATTTATGGATGAAGTATTTAGCCAGACATTCTGAAGTTAGAAACAAACTAAGCATTATTTACTGAAAACAACGAATTAGCCTTTCAAGAAAACGAGGGAGTCACGTGAATGGCTACTGCCTGACAACTACTAGTGCTGGTCTCACCACAGCTTCACTCTGCTAGGATACAATGCTCCCTTGCTTCTTATCTTACCAGAAGCAAAACATTAGCACCAACCCCAAGGTGAGAAGTAGGCCACAGCCTGTTTGGTAATCCGCAGTCTTGTCCCAGATGATGCAAGGGTCTGTAGGCTTGTTGCCACCTTTTTCTGGTAGATGCCTTGAATAGCAACTAGACCGATCAGGAATGTTTCAAGCACCGACACTCACTACCCAACCAGAAACAGTCAGGAATCAGTGCACTCTGCCCCTTTTCTCTCTAGGAGCAGAATACAAGCACAAGTTCCAAACTGTCACCAGTAAAGCAGTTATTAGGCTTTCCAGTGACTGCTTCATAGGTGACAATTTGGAATTTATTATGCAAGCTATATCAGGAACCTACAAATAAATCTAAACGGTAGCATGTGTCATCTCGATGAATTTATCATACAAGGATTAAGCACTTTCTTCTGTAACTAAAAATACAAACTCTAATCTTGAGGACATAGGCAATATGTTAGACTAATTCAGCTCAAACTTTAGCTCCCTATTTCCAGTTTTCTCCAAACAAGTCCTAAGCATTTTTTCCAAGACTAAATATGCTAGCTCCATGGGCCTTTAGACTGTGCCAGGTTTCTCTTCTTGTCATACTTGCATTACATGACTTCCTTAAATTGCACAAACTTTATTCTGTTCCACACTGATTATTGAGAGGAGATCTCTGCTTTGCCAACAGAGGTTCAAATGATCTAGTCCTTTGTAGCCTCCTACATGTCCACATAACTAATGTATTTTTAAATACCTGCTCAAGATACCAACACTACCTCTAAAACATACGATATTTTGGGGGAATAGATATTTTTTGCAGATAATACCTTTTTTATGGAACAGACTGTGCTTAGAGGTGGAATAGAGTAGTTCTATGACCCGTTTTAGGCATAACCTGGACAACTGAATAGGCCTTTATAAGTATACCCCTGGTGTGGCCCCACTAGCCTTTATGGAAAAGTTATAAATGCTCATCTTGTAAATTGGTGGGATCATTTGCTAGACTGTATAGCTGTGGGGTATTAAGCTGTTTTCTCTTTTGCCTTGTAGTTTAGCCGTATGATTTGACAAGGAATCCCCAAACTGCAGAGACACTGCAGCAAATTTAGAGAAAGTGATGGAAGAGGAACTGTTGGCAGTGGCCTATTTAGGTGTGCCACATAATGCAGAAAAGTTGTATTTGTCAGTAAATCCTATTCAGTGACACAACCCTTCACACAAACTGAATACCACATGTAACACTAAATAAACTACCAATGGGATCCCAGCTCATGTGGAAAGGAAAATCTTCTTAAAACAAATCTCAAGAGAGTGCACAGAAAGACCATACAGCTGTTGTAGGTATGTAAGAGAAAGAGCAAAACACGTTTTCAAGCACTAACATTTGTGGATAAACATGATAAATGTCTCATAGCTATACTATATCGATGCAGTGCTATTTCAGAGATCTCTTACTGGAAATAACGTGGATATCTGATAAAAATGGAAACACTTTATTTTGTGCTTTATTTAGTGGTTTAAAAGATGTATGCTCTTCTACCTTATCTTACCACATGTAATGACATTTTTCAAACTAGAACTTGCACTGTTAAACAGCATACCAATGCAATGCTGCTTTACTGTGTTTGGTTCTCCCATTTATTTCACAGATGGAATGTGCCTTTGTGGAGTCTTTAAATTTTCCATTTGTCCATGTAGGTTTTTGCTTGGTGCTTCACTTTCCTTCCATATCCCAATGACTTAATGTAGGTTAATTGTCTATCCCCCAGTTTCCCGTTGGCATACATGTCCTATGTGAATGAATATGTAGGCATCACTTGTAATAGTCTGGCAACCTGTCTAAAGCTCATTTCAAAGCTTTATACCCACTGAGTGCTGAGATGAACTTTAGCTTCTACATGACTGGGAAATGAACAAGCAGTTCACTGTAAAATAGGATCATAGGAGATTACTAAACTAATCACTCTAGGGCCCTTACAAGCCTAGCCAAGTTTTACCCTTATTTCCATGATCAGAACCTACCACCCCTGTCCAAGACAGATATAGGTGGAACCCTTGAAGTGAATTTGCAGTTACCCATCCAATCGTCCAGATTGCGTTTGAAGAGGGAAAATGAGGTGCTCTGATTTACATGAAGAGCGAATCTGTTCCAAAGGTGTGGTCGCCTCTGGTAGGCAAATATGTTCCTCCATCAGGTTCTGTTAATGTCACATACCAGTTAATGCCATTAGATTCAGTAACCCATGTATCATTTGATTTTTGAATATACAGTATTTCCAATAAAGCAGGGTCAAAGATTGCCTTATATGCAAGGCAGAGATCACCACTGAGTAGTCTGTATGAAACAGATTTCGGATGATCCTCATAGGACAGATGCTGGAGATCCTGAATTTTCCTTGTGAGAAAACTTTGTGGTCTCTCCAATTGCTTCAGGTGCTTTTTCTGGAGGCAATGCCCTTAATTATGAGATGAGCAATATAGTATGCCCTTCTTACCATTGTGAAGCCATGGTGATCAAAGGTAAAGTTGCTGTCAACCTGTGTGCCCAGGTCTCTCACTAGTGAGTGCATACTTAGGGTGTTGTTATTGATGTGGTATTTAGCAGGAACATCGCTATTACCTAAAGGGATGATAACACATTTTTTTGCATTGAGTTTAAGGCCATGACTTGGGCACCAGTCTTTTGTTTGTGTAAGACCCTCTTGTAGGATATTGACATGATTTGGAGATTCTATGACTGCTACTAGTTTGCAGTCATTAGCAAATTTTGTCAACCACAGACCTTTAGTTTTAGCTTCACTTTGGTGAAATAGACTCCAGACAGTAGAGTTCCCAGGACTGATCCCTGTGGAACACCACTCGTTACAGGTCTGCTGTTGGAGGTGGATTCCCCTATTTTGATTATATATACTATAATATCAGTGAGCCAGTTAGCGACCCATCTAATAATATAAGGGTTGATACCTAGCTGGGTGAGTTTGTCAATTATGCCTGATTGAGTGAGTGTCAAAAGCCTTGGCTAAGTCTAGGTAGCCTGTATGCACAGATTTCCCCTCATCAAAGGGCCTTGTAGACTGTCTCGAAGATGTCCATCAGGTTTAACAGGCACAAATCCAAAATGAGTAGGGTCAAGTGCTTGGAGATTACCAATATCTTTAATAAGGTCCATGATGATTCTCTCCATGGCCTTGCAGATAATACTAGTCAGTCTAGTAGGTCTATAGTTCCCAAGGTCAGTGGAAGCACCACCTTTGTGCAAGGGGATAACAGCCTTTTTCCATTCAGCTGAGATGAGGCCAATGCCTAGACTATGATTGACAAGAGTACCCAATGGTTTTGCTAATTCTTGTTTGAGCCCATGAATGCTGTGTTTTTGACTTTAGGGAGGGTGTTCATGATCTGCTCTTTAGAGATACAAGGTAGAGGAAAGGTGGCAGGGACAGGGGAGTGAAGTTTTCACAGAACCTGTTGACTAAAGGGTTAACAGTGTCCACAGACTCAGTATATCTGGTATCATTAACTACCAGTTCAGCACAAATATGGCCTTTCCTTTTAGGTTATGGATGTAACTAAAGAATGCCTTATGGCTGTTCTTAGTTGAGGAAGGTAATTTGGATTCATAGTTAGCCTTGGAGGACTTCACAAGAAGTCTAATTTGCTTGCTTTAGCTGAGGAGAGAGTGTTTCCAGTTTAGGGTTCTCTCCCTCTTACTCTTAGACAGCAATGTCTTCCTCTTATTGTAAAGCCTGTTATTGGCAGTTGTCCACCAGACAGGTTTGCTCTTCTTTGAGGAGCTTGTTTTAGTCCTGTCGGGTACGGCAGAGTCAGTGCAGTTGTTCAGGTGTTTGTATAAATCATCTGTGTAGAACTCAGCATAGTTGCCAGTCCCATCTGGGGGGGAGGTGCAGTGAAGTTATTTATACCATCCTGTAAAAGGTTATAATCTGCTCTGGAGAAATTGTTTAGCTTAGTTGGTGCTGGGGAGGCAGGTGTGATAGTTTTGAATGAGACTACTTTGTGGTCAGATCTCACCAGGAAAGACCTCACTATGGAGGTGCTACATTCATCCCTGATATTGGTAAGCACGAGATCCAGGATGTTGGCACCCCTTGTGGGGGTGTCAGTTAGCTGATCCAGGGCATTGGAATTAATCAAGTCAAGGAACCTTTGGATAACTAAGTTTGCACACTAATAATTTCCCTAGTCAATGGATGGGTAGTTAAAGTTGCCCAAAACCATGATGCTCGAATGTATCTTGATAGACTCAAGTAGATCCAGATAGGCATATTGGGTGTCCTGATTCATAGAGGGGGTGCTGTAGCTGGAAATTACTTGAATTAGGTGTCCTACCAACAGTTAATTGTACCTGAAGTATCCCCAGGTAATCATGCTGTCTAACCAATCTGGAGGTGTATTTATCTTTAATGAATTGTTACATCGCATCCTTTTGTTTTCATGCCTTCAGTTTGCGATCTGAACATGTGGAAGAAGGTGTAGCCTGATATGGCTAGGGTGCTGTCCACAGACTTGAACCAGGTCTCTGTGATGGCACAAATGACTATATCTTCCAAGGTGAGGACTGTTTCCAGTGAATGCAGTCTCATGTTAAGACTCCTAGCATTTAGCAGCAAAACTTTGAGGTTGTTTTTAGAAGTTTTTACATCGGGAATTTTGTCATTGGGATACTGCTTAAAAAAGGCACTATGGGAGTGGCAAGAGCCTTGGCCAGTAGCCAAAATCCCAGGAGTGACAGATGAAGACCATCTCTGGCAAAGCATTGATGTCTGTTGATCATCTCATCCCAGGCTGACAGATGCTGTATCCCCTTGTCCCCTTGGAATGATACCAGAAACTAAGCCAATCATTTTCTGTTTGTATTGAGGCATCATTCTAGGTGAAGGTAAAATACTGCTTAAGGCTAGGGACATACCAACCTAAGACACATAGAGAGCCCAGTCATCTAGTCCAGAGTGATATGTCTCACAGTGTTCACACCAATATGGACTATGATGGCTTCACAACAGACTTGAGTGCTTGTGTGATATGGTGGATCCTGGCAGCTGACAGACAGCTGACTGTGACCTTCTCCTTCTCCAGCCTGGTGAGAGGGACATCTGTGTGTCTCATGATGGAATGACTAATATGTTTGGTTTTGTGTTTTGCTTTAAGGGCTTAACAAGTGAGAGACTGGTATGTGAGCTATTATGTGTATCTTGTTCTGCAGAGCAAGTATTATGTGTAGCGTGCTTTGGTTTGTGTTAAGGAGGTCTCTGGTGTTTGGGGTGTTTATGGTGAGGACCTCTGCATATGTAGGTATGGGTATGGGTGGAGTAGAAGATGAAATGTTCACACTGATGACCTGCTCATTGTCATATGTACTGACTGGTGTGTGTGAGAGAGCATGGATTCAGGTTTCTTAATATAGTTGCATCTCTCACATGTTGAGTTTGGGTGGTCTAGGAGTAGAGGGTTGTCGGTGAACATGAGGCAGTTACTACACTGTCTCAGGATGCCTGTGTTGACCAATCTGGCTAGAGAAACTGTGGGAAATTGTGTATCCGTAGTGTTAGGAAAATTTATATTGTCAGGAAGAGAGGTCACACTCAGGAATGGCTAATGGGTGATAGGTAAGATGGTATTACTGAGACTAGGTTTAGTGTTCTGACAGTAGAGCTGAGCCACAAAAAACCTTTGGAGGACCATAAGCAAAATGCTACTGGAAAATTTGACAAGCAAAATTTTGCTGCTATAATCATCAGTGGTAACTACCACTACGTGGTAGTGCACGATGTGCACTGCACACACGCAAGCACAGACACCAGGCTTATATAACTCAAACTAGTCAATAAGGATGCACTCTCTGAGCTCTTGTCCAAGCACCCTTGAGTAGATGGGGCTCAGAAAGCACTCTCCTCCCACAAACGTGCAGAAAGGCCTTCTCCAACAAGGATGGCTTGAATTTGATGCTCAGAAGTTACAAAACAGACCCAGAAACAGCAAGTTTGGAACTGTGCTATGCTACAGCCGAACTAATACAGTATACAGTAAAACGTGGCCAAAAATAGTTCCAACAATTCAAATAGACAGTAAAATACAAATACAAATTGAGTGCAATATAAAAGCAGAATCGGACACTTGTATTTATTTTGTGATACTGCACCGTTTCTGAGACAGCTGTTGTTTACTGATTTCCACATCCTGCTTAGTGTTTTTTCCCCATCTACCCACACATGGTGTTTGACTGGCTACACTAAGTTGTTCATTTGTACTTTGTATTTGTTCTTACCCTTGAGGGCCAGGTCATGGTTGAAAATTTTCTGAAAAAATGCACTAAGACTAACTGAATTATCATTGTATGAATGAAACTGCTTTTCTTCCACTTTCTGTACAGGAATAAATCTGTCATTTGGAAAGTGCATTGGGAGCACCATAGCTACACTTGATAGAGGAAAAGCCACCTGAGAGCCATAACCTAAAATAGATAAAGCAGAATATTTTGCTTCAGAATCAGGGAGATCGGAAATAACCTGACAAGCTTGGGCAGTCAAGGCCAGAACATATCTGTGCATTTAGGTGTGATAATTGATGGCCCAAAAGACATTAGAATAAAACCCTCTATTCTGAAGCTGTAAGGCATAGGTCTTAACCAGTAAGGCCTTATGCTGCATGCTAGTTGCATAAATTATATCTATATGGTACAGTAGTTCTGCGGGATACAATTTTAGTCAGTTTTTGTGGACACTTTACAGAAAATGGTGAAACCTGTCAAAATTTTACATTCACTTAAAATGTATTGGACATATTATTTTATTGTTTTACTTGAACATATTTTAGTTTCATATAAAATATAGTTCCCAATAGTACAACAGGATTTTAACTTTTCATGCTCAGTCAGTTATTAGGCTATAAATGCTTTAGCATTTCCTATAAAATCACAATCAACATGTTTAGTCTTAGAACCCTAGACTTTAAAACATTAGCCCATTTGTCTCTCACCCCATGCAGGGTATATTCTGAACCTCTACCTTGAATGTAGAAGCTGGTGAGATCAATGGCAGGAGGACAAGAATTCATAGGACCCTTGGTTGGCCAGGAGCCCTGTTTGATCAGGGTTAGAGGGTCTTGACAAGCTCAGAGCAAAGGCCCCAGCTCTCGTCCCTCATGAGGAAAAAAGGACCAATTTTGGTGCATGTGAAGGAAACCTTGGGTCAGTTGAACAGACTGAAAAATGAAAACATTTGATTCATATAAAGGCAGGAATGCAATTACTCTTCATAGAATCCTGTGAACACAGTCACACTTAACAAAATATACATACACAGACACACTCACACACACACACACACACACACACACACACACACACACATATATATATATATATATATATATATATATATATATATATATATATGTCTACTTCAGTTTTGGGAATTCTTCATTGTCCATACTGGTTTATTATTCCATTATTTAGCAAATGCCTTGCAGATGCAGTGTGTAAAATTTGACAGTAATTTGTGGGAATGCATGCCTCCTCACACATCATGAAAACTGAGTGCATATATGACAATTCTTCAAAGTTTCAGTTGTTGAACATCATTTGCCACAGTCCATATGTGTAATAACTTGGAGCAAACCCATATATGTGCTTGCAGGACCTGATCCAGCTCAAGTCTACTTAGGTAGTTGCTTTTGGCCTGGTACTAGTTGGGAGAGGCAAAAACATTGGAATTACTAGAATAAGGGGGTCTATATTAGAAGCACAAAAAGACATAACCGCGAATGCTCACATGAGCGAAAATGCCAGGAATCGAAAGGGTGTTTGCGGGGTCGTGGTACCGTGAGTAGTGGGATATTTGCCCTTTCCTCACTGTAGTGCGATCACAGAGTCGGAATATATAGTTAGCGGGGGGGGGGGTGTGGGGCTGTCAAGTTCAATTACCGGCATTTGTGCTCATGTGAGTGTTCACTAAAGATAACTTTTGGTTATCTAATATAGACCTGAATAAGGTAACTCAGATTCTCCCCTCTCAGTTTGGGATTGCTCCAAGTCGACATGCAATAGCTCTGATGTTTTCCTCTTTCATTGACTTCAATGTGCAGTGAATCAGAAAGACTTCCGGGAGCTTATTACAAAATGAACCAGTGACAAATAGTACTGCACCAGAGCAGGGGTGCCAGAAGCTGTTGAAGACTGGGGGGGGGGGGGTGGGCATGATGGGGACTTACTAATTTAAAAAGGACAGATTTTTTTTAAAAAAGGTATTTACTACCATTACAGGAGCATCAGCGTTTCATTAAGGATAATTGTACATACATTTCTTACAAAATTAGAAATGAAGCCAACCTGTGTTAATATGAGTTGTATGTGTTAAAGAAGCAGTGACAGTACTGTTACTCACAGGCTTCATTTTCTTTTACTGCTCATGCCCACAGAATGTTGCTTACTGCCAGATGTATATTGCAGGGATTGCTAGCATACACCTTAGCTGTGGAAATAAACAGAGTGGGAAACAATTTGTAGTACCAGCAAAACTCTTACACCCCCTCCCCCACACACACACTGAAATATCTTACACCCCCTCCCCCACACACACACTGAAATATCATGCTGGAAATAAAGGATTACTCTTAAAGGATCACCACATAATTTAGTCGGAATGCTTACAAACCAAGGTTTGCCGTCTGTTATCTGGTATGCATGACAATAGAGCATGGAGATTTTGGGTAAGGAAAATGTACATTTCTCAAGCAATCTCTTCAGTAGTTTCACCAAGTATGCTCAAGCACTAAAATGAAACATTTCCCCCAGCGATCCCTTCTGCGGTATGTCCAAGTATGCACAAGCACCAAAATTAAACCATTTCCCCAAGTGATCCCTTCAGTACTGCCACCAAGTATACACAAGTAACAAAAGGAAGCATTTCCCCTATTTCAGGTTAACATCCAGTCCCTGCAGCACTTAGTAATACCATGAAGAAGGTACTGCTTTAAAATCCTTAATAAATATTTCTTATGATCTGATAATGACATCAGCCTTCAAGGGATGCCCAAGTTATATTAGTCTCACAGCAGGCCTACAATAAAGCAAGGACACTCTTTTTCAACAGTAAGGTAGTAATTAGTAAACAAAGGGCAAACATATGCCCTCAATCGTCCATAGATAAGTTGTATCACAAAAAAGTATGCTTTGGTCACATTTATGGTTGGCACAATGAACCTTAGAGCCCAAACACAGTGTATATACACTGGGCAGATGAGCTTTCAGTTTCTCAGCAAACAGCATTAGGTGTGCCACAATATTCAACATTAGGAATGTTACACTTTAATATATTTATTAATAAAATGCATACAGTCTGTCAACAAACAAAAATAATCCAACATGCAGATGATTCAACCCTAATATGTGCCACCTCTTCAGTCAAGCATCTCTTAGATGACAACATTCTTTTAAAAAACTGAAATCTTACTAGGACAATCTAAACTACTTACATGTCCAAAGAAAACTAAACTAATGGCATTTTCATCTCCAATGAAGCTACTGCAACTTAAACACATCTAAGGAGTGATGTGGAAAAGAAAATATCTTTGACAAATGTTTGTATGATGACAGTCTGTTAGCTATGTTAGAAACAGAATTTATTAGCCCTGGACTTCAGACAGGAAATAATGATCACCTGGTCAAGCTCGCTTCAGTTATCTCAAGATTAAAGTCGACTTTTTTCAAGCAAGGACTGGTAGATTATAAAACTCCTTATCTCTGTTTATTGAATGTTTTGCTGAAATAAAGTCCTTTGAGTATAGTCTAGATGTTTGGTGTGCTGATTTGACATATTCTACATGTACTGAGATCAGACAAATTCTTAAATGGCCTAACTAGGCTCTGAGTTTGAACTCCAGTTCATTGAATTATTGAATCACTGGCAAGTTAAAATGTTTGAACAACAAAGCACTTCCAGTTAAACTGCATGACATGTTGTAACCTATCAATCTGCCCATAGGTACAAGCCAGACATTTGTTGTACAGTCATATTGCCGAAAGGTTGACATTTGCTTTCAGGTCAAGGTTTTTTGGCAGTTTCCTACCAATATTATGCTCATACTGAAAAAGAAATAAATTGGACTTTTTTGACCAGTCTCCCTCTTGATGAAGCAGTAAACACGTTTAACAAAACTTTCCTAAATATTCTTAACTCACTGTCTCCCTTACAACACCATACATATCAAATCTAATGCAAGTCCATGATTAACTAAGACTACCCGCTCCTTGATGAAAATTAGAGCTAGAATGTGGATAACCTGGCTAAAAACTAAGCTCCTCATTCACTTGCAGAAATATAAAGAACTCAAGAAACCTTGCAAAAAAACATATAAACAAAGACAAAAAAGACTTCTACAATAACCCACCCACTTCACAAAGATTAAATTCCAAAAAATTCTGGCACTCAATAAATCAAATACTTCACCCTGGGAACACCTCATCTCCTTATCTCTGCCTAACAAATATACCACAAGAGACTGTGCCTCTATCTTCAATGCCTACTTTATTGAATTCATTAGTAAGATGATAAATCCTGCCGCCTCTAACTCCGACATGAAATACCCACCAAATCCGCCCTCAAGTCAGACGTCTACTAACATATTTTCCCTTAAACCAATACCTACCAGCTATATCAAATCTCTTCTTCATAAACTAAAGCCCTGCTCTGCATCTGCTGATCATCTACTTCCCTACTTCCTTTATATAACAGCAGCCTCTCTAGCCCCCCCCCCCCAGTGTCTATTCTGATAAACCAGTTATTCTCTGAATCCAAAGTCCCTTCTATCTGGAAATAATTTTATACCCTACCTAATACACAAAGGAGGTTACTCCATTGACTTCAGTAATTTCAGACCCATAGCTATCCAGTCACCTCTCTCTCTAAAATATTAGAAAAATTCATGCACAAGCAAGTCATGGAACATCTGCTGCAAGAAAAATTGCTCACCCCCACAATTGGCTTTTGCCCAAAATATAGCACCACTACTGCCCTTCTTTCCTGTATCAACATTATTTCTATGGATAGGGTGTCATGCTTATTCCTGGATCTGTCTAAAGCAGGTTCCCATCCCTTTGTTCTGGACAAACTCACTAACTTTAATTTCTCCACCTCTACCACTGCCTGGTTTACTAGCTACCTCAGAAACTGACATCAGTCAGTAAAATGACTCTCTGTCCTTTCTCATCCTCTCCCTATCAAAATGAGTATTCCCCAAGGATCTGTCCTTAACCCCCTACTCTTATTACTAATCAACTCTATATTTCCTCCCCTCAGTCAACCCTTGTCCAATGTACAGATGACTCTGCAGTCATATCCATTGCAGAAATCCCCACTGACTTACATTCTATAACTCAGAAATCCTTAAACTCTGTTGGGTCCTGGCTCTCTAAAATTAACTAATTCTAAATCCCAAAAAAAAACAAACTCTTACTTTTTCTTCCCAAAAACCTACACAACCTTAAATCCACTTTTACCATCCACTCTCTAAATAAAACGCAAATAATAATTGAACCCATCACTAAAATTCTTGGAGTCAGAATAGATGACCAATTGAAACTTGATTTGCATGTTAACAATTGTATTAAAAAAAACAATCAAAAACTTGGCCTCTTATATAGAAATAAAAAGTACCTACCAAGATTTCTTTACAGCTCTTAGATCCTCTCCAACCTCCAAACCTCTCTCCTAACCAAGCAGGAGAATATCTAAAACAAAGTGGCCAAATTTGCTGCAAAGCAGAGGTATATACCCCATCACTGCCTCTCTTTCAAGCACTTGAACTGGCTTGAATTACCCAACCAGCTTTTCCTCTCTCAACTTCAACCAACCAAATTTCTGTCTCAACCTGTCTCTTCTAATCTCCTTCTACACTCCCTCTAGATCCCGCCGAAGCTCAGACCAGAACCTACTACAAATATATAAACCTAAGACCAAAACTGGTCAAAACCTCTATAGCTACCAACCTACCATCTCTTCAAACAAGCTCCCATTGGAAATAAGATGACTTAATCATATCCATGAATTTAAAACCGCCACCAAAGAATACCTTAAAAGTCACTGGTCTTGCCAATGTAGTCACCCTCCATAAACTGTGTTCCCCTCCTACTGTAATCTTACTATTTTGCCTTTTACTCACCTAAATTCTATTGTGTTATCACTGTTTATTATACTAACTACTAATTTTCCTGTCATAAAAAATATTCTTGCTTAGATACAGCCTCTTCACTAACGGTAACCTCCTTGAGTCCATTTTAACTTTGTACACTGTATGATAAACCTGCATACTGTTTCCTGCACATATCTTAAGTGCAATGTTAACTCAGACTATGTCATTAATTTGCTATGCTCTACTGCTTCCAACTTGAAAATGCTAAGGTTTTGATTTTTTTGTAAAACTGTGGAACATAAAACTGGAATGTAAATATGCTTATGTTTTGATTTTTTTTTTTTTTTGTAAATTTGAGGAACTTTTCTTCCCCAGGTCTCCTTAAAAAGGGCCATCAGCTCAGTCGGACTAAGCCAGTCAACAAATATAAAATAAATAAAAAATAAATAAATGTTAGCTATATTGTTTGGCTGTCAGAAATGTTATATCTATATTTATGTTGAAAGCATCATTGAGGAATTTGATCATAAAATCACTGAAGAACATATTTAAAAATCACTGAATAAATCCCCTTTAAACTCCATAGAATGTTAATTTCATTATAAAAATATGGCATGCAAATTAAATGCAAGATTATATTTGATAAGCTTATGAATATAGCATGTATGTAAAGAGGACACTACCACAAGAGTGTGAGGAGATGCCTTGGAGAGAGACATTGACTATCATTTTTTGCAGAAAAGCTACAATAGCTCAAAATGTGTGGCCTGAATGAATGACCCCTACAACTGACTCATAGCATCATGTTTGGATGGTCAAATAATGCAATAATCCCTTAATTCCTTCAATAACAGCTTACATTCCTGACAACGATAAAATGTCAGTACACCAAAATTTATTGTTTAAAGGAGACAAAGAATTCCTTCACAAATAAGAAAGAATATATGTGTGTGTATATATATATATATATATATATATATATATATATATAAATCCACAAATCACTTACAGACATAAACAAATATGAAAAAGCTTATAATATTCTGTATTGGTATGACCCAGCAAATGAAGCAAACACAAGGAACTAAAATCTCCACAGTTCCAATTGTAATCAATCCAATATGCAGTTTGAATGACAATAAAACACTCAATATTTATTAAAACAAAAAACAACCAGTAAGCGCTTTAATTCACAAAGACCTTCTTCAGACCTGGTTGTCACATACACACACAATTCACAGTTATAGTTTGCTCAAGTCACATGACCCAAAACATTAGCAGTGTTTTAACCCTTTCTTACATAACGTTGCTTTAAAGTTTTCCATATCATTCATACCTGGATCTGCACCTCTGTTTAGCCTCACTTGCCAAGCATATTCTTTCCAGTTTAAATCCGCTTCTACATCCCATCTCTTGTCTGCATTTAAAACTTGGTCAATAACAGTAAAACTAAAACCCACTTTAACTCTATTATGACAGTTAACAACATGTCTTGCTAGGACATTAGTTACATCCAGTTTTTCAACTGCCCTCAGGTGTTCATAAATTCTGCGATGGAAGCTATGTATAGTTATTCCTATGTAAAATCTATTGCAAGAATTGCATAATACTAGATACACAATGAATTTAGACTTGCAATTGTAATTCCCTTGATATTAATAGTAAAGTCCTGATCCTTTACTACTATTTTTTTCCCTAGTATCAAAAACTTACAATAATTGCAGTCTTCACATCTTGACATACCATTATAAGCAATAGGAGTATTACATTTTTTGGTTTCTTAAAAATCCTTAAGACTTTCCCTCTTTTCTGACAAAAGTAGGACACTCATATAAAAAAGCACCTAACTCTTGGAAATTCTTCAAAAATTTCCAATTATTTGTGATTATCTGCTTAATAATGTACCTATCTGATGAAGTTTCCAATGTACAACTCAGATTATAATCTACTCTTTCCCTATTTCTTTCAACATCCTTTATTGTCACTTTCTTCCTCATGGCTTTAATTTTATCTATTGCTTCACTTATTACCCCAATAGGGTAACCCCTGATTAAATTCTTTTTTTTAACTTCTCATATTCTTCCAAAAAATACTCATCTTCATCAGTGAGTCTATTTATTCTATCAAGCTGACCAAATAATATTATTTTTCAAGCTCACACTATGTAAACTGCTGTATTCCAAGTAGCTGTTACTCTGAACATATTTTTAAAAAATTTTAACCAAGATTTTCCCCTCTTTCTTGTACACAATCATATCCAAGTAATTCACACTAATTCTACTTCTATTAAAAGAAAACGTTAAATAGCTTGTGACAGAATTTAAATATTCACAGAATTTCAACAGTTCTGACTCCGAACATTCCCATAAAAAAAAAGTCATCAATAAAGCGTTTGTAAAAATAAATATTGCTAGCAAATGTAAAATTAAAAATAAATTCTCTTTCCCATCTAGTCTTGAACAAATTGGCATAGCTTGGGGCCATAGCTGCCCCCATAACCACACCTTTATTTTGTTTAAACAATTTATTGTCAAAGCTAAAAAAATTGTAAGACAATATTACATCTAAAGGTTCAGCCAACAGACTAATCTCCCCACCATTAAAATCAGGACAGCCCCTCAGCACTCCTGTAACCCTTTCAATTCCTTCTTCATTGGGAATTACAGTGTACAATGAACATACATCAGCAGTTACTAACCACGTGTTATCTCTCAGGGAAACATTCTTTACACTTTCTTTAAAATGAAACAAATCCTTAATATTTTTTTATGGAAAGGTTCTAAGTTGGAATTGTTGAAATTCTGTGGGTATTTAAATTCTGTTACAAGCTATTTAAAGTTTTCTTTTAATAGAAGTAGAATTAGTGTGAATTACCTGGATCTGACTGTGTACAAGAAACGAGGGAAAATCTTGGTTAAATTTTTTTAAAAAGATGTCCAGAATAACAGCTACTTGGAATATAGCAGTTTACATACTGTGAGCTTGAAAAATAATATTGTGTTTGGTCAGCCTGATAGAATAAATAGACTCACTGATGAAGATGAGTGTTTTTTGGAAGAATGTGAGATGTAAAAACAAAATTTTTAATCAGGGGTTACCCTATTGGAGTAATAAGTGAAGCAATAGATAAAATTAAAGCTGTGAGGAAGAAAGGGACAATAAAGGATGTTGAAAGAAATAGTGAAGGAGTAGATTATAATCTGAGTTGTACACTGGAAAATTCAGTAGATATGTACAGTATTAAGCAGATCATCACAAATAACTGGAAGTTTTTGAAGAATTTCCAAGAATTAGGTGATTTTTTTATATGAAAGTCCTACTTTTGTCAGAAAAAGAGGGAAAGTCTTAAGGCTTTTTTAGAAACCAAAAAATGTAATACTCCTATTGCTTATAATGGGATGTCAAGATGTGAAGACTGCAATTATTGTAAGTTTTTGGTAATAGGGAACAAAATTGTAGTAAAGGCTCAGGTCTTTACTATTAATATCAAGGGGAATTACAACTGCAAGTCTAAATTCATTGTGTATCTTGTATTATGTAATTATTGCTATGGATTTTACATAGGAAGAACTATACATAGCTTCCATTGCAGAATTTATGAGCACTTGAGGGCAGTTGAAAAACTGGATGTAACTAATGCCCTAGCAAGACATGTTGTTAACTGTCATAACAGAGTTAACATGGGTTTTAGTTTTACTGTTATTGACCAAGTTTTAAATGCAGACAAGAGATGGGATGCAGAAGTGCATTTATAAACTGGAAAGACTATGCTTGGCAAGTGAGGCTAAACACATGTGCAGATCCAGGTATGGATGATATGGAAAACTTTAAAGCAGTGTTATGTAAGAAAGGGTTAAAACACTGCTAATGTTCTGGGTCATGTGACTTGAGCAAACTATAAATGTGAATTTTGTATGTGTGACAACCAGGTCTGAAGAAGTTCTTTGTGAATGAAAGCGCTTACCGGTTGTTTTTTGTTTCAATAAATATTGAGTGTTTTATTGTCATTCGAACTACGTATTAAACACAAGGAACTGTAACAACTGTAGCCCAGACAGAAATCAGAAATAACTTGAATCTCATTAAATGCTAACTTTACATTAGGTAAAAGTCAGAATAGACTTGTTTCAGCACAAAACTTTGATTTGGTTTTATGTGTTGAATTTCTGCAGTTGAGAGACACAAGGCAAGCTCTGATAACTATCCTTTAATCTATTTTTGCAAACTATGGCAAATCAAAAGAGGTAATGGCTGATAATGAACCATTGTTTGTCAGTTATGAACTTTCATAAATTTCATCTGCTTGAGAAATTCTGCAAGGCACATGACTTCAAGTCTAAGATGCTCTTGAAGCAATGAACAAATAGATACACGGTACAAACTATAAAAAAAACTAAAAAAAAAAAAGTACACTGCAAACTATTAAAAAAAATGTTGAAGGAAAGTACACTACAAACTATATAAAAAAAGTTGAAGGAAAGTACACCACAAACTATAAAAAAAAGTTCAAGGAAAGTACACTACAAACTATAAAAAAAAAAAAAAAAAAAAAAAAAATTAAAGAAAAGTACACATTGCACATGGCTTCTGAATGCCTATAACCTTATTCACTTTAAGTCTTTATGGGTACATTCAAGAAAATAAAGCCAAACCCTACTAGCTGCAGAAATACATGGAAAGTTCAATTGTTTTTTGTGTCAGTACAGTATAAGTGGATTATACAAGGTCAAAAAAAGCCAAAAAACTTATGATGCAAGTGATGTGGTTGACAATTTAGTACTTTTACCCTCCAATGCATTTAGTCAGAGCAGTGCAGAGCCAGGCAAGAGAGCAGGTTCAGCAAACAGTGCGGGTAAAGGGCAAGCAAATGTGGAAATTATGTTATTAATGGTTGGAAGTCTTTTTTTTTTAAAGAGCTAGGCAACCATGAATAGCAATGCAGGAGAGCTGCAAATATGGAAGTAAAGGTATTCAGTCTCTCTCTCTCTTTTTTATTTAAATAGAAGGTAGTATTTCTCTCTTTTTGTTTTAGGATGCAAATGTGGGGGGGGGGGTTCAAAACTTCTTCCATAATTCTTGTCCTGGTCCTGCATATAATCTAGGTTCTGTTACCAATTCTAATATGTTTGGTTTTGCACTAGGCTGCTCCTTTCTTTGTAGTACTTTTCTATATTCTAGAGTTCATCCTGTGTAATTCAATCTGTCCCACATATTAAGATTAAATGGTTCCTGTACAACGTCTCACTGCATAATTTTATATCCATGTCTATGCAAATCCCAAATTTATCGGGTCTCTGTTTCTAGATTTCCAAATATGTGCGAGTTCTGTACTAGAGCAGAGCCCTCCTAATCACACAACTAAGATACTGGGGATATAAGATAACTCCATGGTTTCACCTGTATAAGCTTCATTAAGAGTTTGTAGTAGTGTTTAAATATAATTATGTGCATAACCTATGCCTACATCATTTGTAGCCCTATCCCATATAGTAAGATGATTTTCCATTTGGTTACCTACCTCATTAGCCACCAGCAATGTTTTCCAGTCAGGGTGATAGTGCCTGTTTTGAGTCCGATGTAACATTCTAACCTGAGTAGCCTTAATGTTGTCCTCTAAATCAGACATACCCAATGCCTCCCTCTCCTCTTTAGGCTGCACATAACTTTTCCCTCTGTAACATCTATCTTTCCCACACAGAGAAACTTTTTAATTTCTTTTTTTAACCTTTTGACATAATTGTATGTCTGGCTGATTACAGTGTACTTGACTCACATATAATAAGTGTGATAACATATTATCTGCCTGCATATTACTGTCTTTCTCCATAATTAACATTTTCCATTTTCTAAGTGTGCTTATAATGACTTTTGCCATCCCCCTCCAAATATCTTCTGCTACTTGTTGGACACTTCTTTTCAATTGAATTCCCATGTATCTTATGGTTTCATGCCCCCAGAGATGTGATAATTTTGCATAATTTCAAAGGTCAGCATGTAATTCTTAGCTTAGCCTTTGTTGTATTTATATGAATTTTAAACAATGCCATTTTATAGTATGCATGTAGGTAACAAAATATTTCCTCAGATCATTCTCATGATTCAAAACATGTTATCAACAATCATTGCTATCTTGTTCTGCAGCTGACCCTCCTGTAACCCTCTGTATTTGATATTCTGATGTCTTGTGCCAGCAGCTTTAGGTAAATAGTAAAGAACAAAGGGGAGAGTGGGCAGCTGAGGTCTTTCTCTGAAGTTTGATCTAAGATGTTGGGATGGCATGTGGCTATAATTGGTTTTAGTGCATGGTTCTAACAGCACTTCGCTAAAACACATTTCTCTGTCATTTATTAATTTAGACATTTATTTAATACGCAAACATCTGAGGTATACAAAGTAATACAAGAGACTTCAGTTACTGGTTCATGGAGCAATCCCATAATAGATTTGAATTTTGCCTCCTGAATTTACAAATTTTATGAGCAAACAGACTCACGGGTTTAAATAAACCTAGTCACTTGATCTATTCATCTGTAACTTTCCTTGACATAATATTAATTCCATAGTAAAAAAGACCCAATAGCATTACCTAATTGCCAAAAATAAATCTTCTAATGTCTGATGTTATATACAGGTTACAGTTATTTATTATACTGTATCCTGCCCAGTGCATTTGTACCGGCTCCTTATACATCACCACTCTGTTCCCTAACCCCCCTCTCCTAACCCTTTCTGCTACTGACTTTTTCAGCCTCTGACTTGCACTACGTAGGTAGAAGACTCATTATTCCTTGTTAACCTCGTAACTTGGTGGATCTTTCTTACAGCCCTTCCCCCACACCCCTCTAGTTAAGTAATTTGAGTCTTCTTTCCCTTCCTTCCCTCTTTCTCTTTTTCTAGCCAAAACATTTCTTCTCCCCATATTACCTCAGCCTAAAACACAGTACCTCTTGTCTGAAATTTTAACAGAGTATTCCCTGCCACTATTCTCCCTACAACCTTCTATGCAACTTGATTGTTTATATTTGCATGCTTCTATTTACTGGTCACATACAACAATTCCTAAATGGTGAAATCCTGGTCTCCTTCCAAAAAATTAACAACTCCAAAAATCTCTGTCATAGTCCTATACATTCCCCAGGTAATAACATACCTATTCTAGAAGAAATATTATCCTGGGCCTCGTATACCATAA
Organism: Protopterus annectens; assembly: GCF_019279795.1. Lineage (NCBI taxonomy): Eukaryota > Metazoa > Chordata > Ceratodontiformes > Protopteridae > Protopterus > Protopterus annectens. The sequence continues at coordinate 276,241,979 of NC_056751.1, forward strand.
AAAAAGAAACCATAATCCTAGGCGACACGAATATTAATTGGTCTAATATTTCCTCAAAAACTCCATCCTCCAATATTAGCCTGTTTCACTATATGCAACTAATCTCCACCCCCACAACATATAATTATAGAACCAATGAAGGAACCATCTTAGACTGGATCCTAGTCTCAAACTCAATCTCATCAGCTGGTACTTTCCCCAACTGCATCAGCGATCACCTTCCTGCCTTCATTACCCGAGTCTATCCTCTTTTCACAAAAAAAAAAAATCACTTTAAACATGTCAGGAACCTATCCAAATCCAATCCCCACACTTTCAACAATATCCTAAAAAGCCTACATTGAAATAACCTAAAAACTCTCTCTCTTGACAATGCCTGCACTGCTTTAACACTACCTTTCTAAAATTTCTAAACAGCCTCGCACCCACCCAAACTAAAAGAATAAGAACCAATCATGCTGCTTGTTAACTAAATCTACTAAGAAAATAATGATAACTAGGGACAAAACCTTGATGCTATGTATGGCATAAGCACAAAAACAACTCAGACTTATTAAAGTGCAAGCAACTTTGCAACCAGACAAAAAAAAACTGTATTCAAAGACAAGAAAGAATACTACTTAAACCTTCAAAAAAAACCCCACAATAACAACCCAAAGTTATTCCAGTCCTCCATTACCAGTCTCGTAAACCCTGGCACAAAAAGTAATCCTTGCCCCCACGCAGACAAAGCATCAGAACAACTAGCAAGCATCTTCAACTCCTGCTTCATAGACACTATAGCTAATATCACAGCCACATTTTCCCATCCACTCACCACAACTAACTTCCCAAGTAATAATCCTGTCTCTCGGTACACACTCCTCTATCTACTATAAACACATTTGGCCAAACTACTCCCTGTACTCATATCCCCTCATCTACCACACAAACTTAGCTAAATCCAGTCTTTGCCAGAATTCTAACTCTCTACTGTCCCTACAATATCCATTAAAAAAAAAAAAAAAATCTTCTGAAACTAAAGCCCTGCTGAAATGTAACAGATGGCATATCCACAGAATACCTACCCTATTGCTTACCTATTAGCATTCTCATAAATTCTCAAACATAGGTCCATCGAAGAATCCTATGTCCCCAACCTCTGGAAGAAAGCAAATGTGCTACATCTTCACAAAGGGGATACCTCAACAGATATTTCCATCTTCCACCCTATAACTTCTATTCCTCCATCTCCAGACTCCTAGAAGAATGTGTACACATAAAACTTCTACAATTACTTCTTAATAATCAAATTCTTTCTGAAACTCAACATGGTTTCAGACATGGGCATAGTACTTCAACTGCACTAATATTCCTTATGGACCTAGTTAATGAAGTGTGTAACTCAGGGAAGATTGTCTCCACTTTATTCTTGGATTTCTCTAAAGTCTCTCACACACTCCTCCTTTCCCATCTTTCTAACATTAGATTATTTACTTCATCTCTAAACTAAAACTACCCATCTGATAGAGAACATGCTGTAAAATGGCAATACTCTATATCCCCATATATTCATAACCCCACCAGTGTCACCAAGGCTCCATATTAGGACCCCTACTATTTAATATTTTTATCAACAACCTCCACTTGACATTCCAACAAGGGTCACTTGTTCAGTACGCAGATGACTCCACTATAATCTGCTCTTCCGAAAACTCAACACAACTACAGCAAATTACTCAATCTGCATTTACCGCCATATAAACTTGGCTCAACAATAACCACCTGTCATTAAACCCAAATAAAACCAAGCCCATAATATTCACCCCAAAGAAAAACATGCCCTTTAACAAATCTCAGTTCCACATATTCTCTCTCAACAACAATAAAATTGAATTAGTCACCCAAACCAAAGTGTTTGGTGTTATAATTGACAAAAACCTAAAATGTGACCTACACTTCCTAAATAATATCAGCAAAACTCTCAACAAATGGGGCTACTCTACAGACATCAACATTTCCTCTCCCTCCCCACAAAACAAGTACTTGCTTCCACTTATCTACTTCCTTCAATAGTCTATGTTGCTCTACTACTAACTAACCTCCAATCCTCCCTCAAAATTAAACAAGAAATATGCTACAAGATAGCCCAATTTGCAACAAAGAACCACCATTCCACCCACTACTGCATACCTCTAAAAACATTAAATTGGCTTGAATTCCCCCACTATGTTTACTTATCTCCAATTAACTACCACACAATTTATTTACTAAACCACAGCATTGCCCTGCCCTAGAGTCCTTATTCTCCCAGTATAATCCCAATAGGTCCCTAATATCGTAAAACCAACACCTCCTCCAAATTCAGAAGCCTAAACTACCTGCTGGTATTTTACTCCTGGATAATAGTTAAAACCTGGAACAGCTTTCTCCCAGCCATTCACACAATGCAATGTACTACCTCCTTCAAAATCGTCTTTACTCCAAATGGATCTGTAATAACACTAAGTCTCCTCTGGCCATTACCTAGATCTTAGTACCTTCCTACCATTTCCCAGTTATCTCCTTGTGCTCACATATTTCTATTACTACTAATGACCTTCTCTCCTTCTCCCCATCTCTATAACTCCAACTTTTCCTAACACTTCTGTTATCACTCACAATTTCTTAAAAGTTCCTCCTTATATTCTACCACTCATTTCCTCTCATATACTATAACTGCTGCAGTATCACTACTATAGACTCTTAATGTCTTCCACAGCTCTAAATGTCAGTCATTATCTGAAGGCTAAGCATTTTATATTCACCCATACTGCAATGTCAGCTATAGTTGTACTACATTGTAATTAGTTTATTATGTGTGTATCAAGTGTACATACATAAGCATTTTATATTCACCCATACTACTACATCAATTATAGTTGTACTACATTGTAATTAGTTTGATTGTGTGTATCAAGTGGTTGTTCATAGGTTTATAGGTGTGTAATGGCCCAGAGCCTTTACAAGCCTAGCCCATAGGATTACCCTGGCATCATGCCAACTGACATTAGTTCCTAGTGCCTCTGTCGAATGGAGCCACTGGAGTGATCTCCAGGGTGAATTTTCTATTTCCCATCCACTCATCAAAATTTATCTTGAAGAGGGCCAGTGAGGTGCTCTGCTTGACATGTATGGGAAGTCTATTCCATAGCATGGGCAGTCTCTGGTTTATGAACCTGTCCCTCCAGCATGTTCTGTTGATTGTTGTAATGAGTTTGAGGTCTCTGGAGCATATGGTGCGGAGGGATTGGGGTTTCATTAGATGTAGCATTTCTAACAGAGCTGGGTCAGACATGGCTTTGTAAGTCAAGCAGAGATCACCTCTAAGTAGGCAGTATGAGACAATGAATAGTTGGATCCTCTTTGTGAGGCACTTTTGTGGCCTCTCCAGTTGTTGCAGGTGAGGTACATGTCAAATGGCGCATTGTACTCGATGACTGGCCTAATGAGGGAAGAGTAGAGGGAGACAATGACCTCTTTCTTCCTGGATGCAAAACCCTTAGTAATTAGATGTGCCACATAGAAGGACTTTCTGACTACAGTGGCAACATGGTGGTCAAAAGAGAGGTTGTTGTCAACCTATTTTCCCAGATCTCTTATAATGCCATCTGTGTTCAGTGGACTACTATCAATGTGGTAATTCAAGGGAACTGGGTTTTTCCCAAGGGGGATGATGACACATTTTTGGCATTGAGCCTAAGGCCATGGTTCTGACACCAGTCGGTGTCATTGAGGCCTTTCTGTAGGATGTCAACATCACTTGGGGAGTTGATAGCTCCCAACTTGCAATTGTCTGCGAACTTTGTCAGCCAGAGTCCCTTCATGTTGGCCTGGACTTCAGAGAAACAGATAGCAAACAGGAGAGGACCTAGGACCGAACCTTGTGGGACTCCACTCGTGACTGGTCGGCAGTCTGACTTGGAGTTAGCTACTTTCACACTGTGGGTTCTATCTGTGAGCCAGTTTGCAACCCACCTAGTGAAATAGGGGTTGATGGCTGGCTTAGTGAGTTTTTCTATGATTCCTGAGTAGGGAATGGTATCAAAGGCCTTGGCCAGATCAAGGTAGGCTGTATGAACCACCTTGTCTTCATCCCCAGCTCTGGTGACTGCCTCAAAGAAGTTGATCAAGTTGAGCAGGCATGATCTACCCTTCACAAAACAAAACTGTGTAGGATCCAGAGTTTCAAGATTCCCTATATCCTTGTTTATTAGGTCCATGATGATGCATTCCATAGCTTTGCATATCGGACTTGTCAGGCTAATTGGGCGATAATTCCCAGGGACTGTAGTCACTCCTCCTTTGTGGAGAGGGATGACTGTAGCAGTGTGCCATTCAGTAGGGACAAAGCCTGAGGTGAGGCTGTGATTGAACAGGGCAAACAGGTGAGGTGCCAGTTCACTCTGTAGTTCATGTAGAACACAACCAGGGATATTGTCAGGTCCCATAGAAGCTGTACTCTTGGCCTTGGACAGTGATGTTTTAACCTGTGCAGCAGTGATACTGGGTGCCTGGCAATCTACTGGTATTGTGATTTAGTCCTTTAGGGGGGGAGAAGGGTAAAGTTAGCACTGAATCTGTCAGCCAGTATATTGGCTCGGTATAGGAGGTACCATTGTGCAGTAGCTCAGAGCAAATCTGTGTATTGCCATGGAGAGTCTTTACATAACTATAGAAGACCTTGTGGTTGTCTTTTCTATCTGCTGCAATTCTGTTTTCATAGCTAGCTTTAGAGGATTTGATGAGGGATCTCAACTTTTTGTTTAGGCTGATAAGGGAGTTTTTCCAGTCTTGGGACTTTGCCTCGCATCAGTTTCCTCCTCCTGTTGTAGTTTCTATATGGCACGGGACCATCGGATTGGCTTCCTTTCTTTTTGAGGAAAGCATCTTGGTTCTATTGGGTATGGCAAGATACATGCATTCTGTGTACGTATTCGTACAGTGCATTGGTGTATGATTCAGCGGTCATGCAACTATTCTCCATTTGCATGGGTGTCGTGAAATTAGCCAACTCTGTTTTTAGGAGTCCAAATTTAGTTCTGGAGAAGTTTTTCATGGTGGTTACCTTTGTGGGGGGATGGGGGTGGATTTCCAAGGTGGTTAGTTTATGGTCTGATCTAACCTGGGAGGAGTTGACTATTGGTGTAGAGCAACAGTTGCCTATGTTAGTAATGACAAGGTCAAGGATGTTGCTACCTCTAGTGGGGGTAAGAATGAGCGGATCCAGAGCATTAGAATTAATGAATTCCAGAAATCATTGGCAAGTGTATTGGTACACGAGTAGTTTTCCCAGTTAATGGAGGGGTAGTTGAAGTTGCCCAGTATGACAGTGTTAGGTTGGACACTGATATTTTCCGGGGTGCTTAGGAATGTGGAGTGTGAGTCTTGAGACATGGTTGGGGACCTATAGCAGGCTATGACCTGAATCGCTGTCTTACCCAATGTTAGCTGCACCTGAAGTATCTCAGATGCGTAATGTGGGCTACCAGTCTAAAGGTGTGTGCATCCTTTATGAATATGGAAACATCACCGCCTTTGGAACTTCGGTCCAAGTTCTGGGGCCGAAAGGTATGGAATGAGTTATAGCCTGCTAGTTAAGGGGTGCTTTCTGCTGCCTTGAACCAGGTCCTATTACAGCACAAATGTTGATATTCTCCAGTTTAGGGAGTGCTTCGAGTGAGTGCATTTTGAGATTTAGACTTCCAATGTTGAGCAGCATGACTTTCAGATATGTTTGTAGCTGTTACTGTGGAAATTTGGTCTTTGGGCCACCACCTAAAAAAGGCACTAGATGGGTGGCAAGAGCCTTGGCCAGTATCCAGAAGCCCAGGGGTGACAGATGCAGGCCATCTCTGGCAAAGCATTGAGGTCTGTCAATCATGTCATCCCAGGCAGACAGATACCGGATTCCCTTAGAATGACACCAGAATCTTAGCCAATTGTTGAAATCAGTCATTTTCTGCTTGTACTGTGGGTATCATTCTGGATGATGGTAGGATACTGCTCAGGGCTATGGTCATACCTGCCTGGGCTATATAATCGAAGAGCTCCTCCATGTCTCTTTTCATGTAGTCCAGGGAGGTGCATCTCAGTTTATTCACACCCACATGTACAAAGACAGAGTCATATTTGTACCTCTTGTTGAGGGACATGAGTGCATGCATTATGTAACAGATCCTGTACCTGACAGGCAGCTGAGTGTTACTTTCTCCTTATTCAACCTAGTGAGTGGGACATCAGTGGGCCTCACTATTGATTCACCTATGACTTGTGTGTTGGGCATGCTGTTTTGCCTTAGTGGCTTTGGTTGAGTGGCACACTGTTTAGGAAAGTTATGTGTCTCATGATTAGTGTTGTGTTGTGGTGGTCGTGTGCAATTCTTCTTTGGAGGTCTCTGCATTTGGGTAGATTTTTATTGAGAGCCTCCACGAAGGTGGGTGTGCCATTTGTGATTTTATGTGAAGACAGTGCTGGTGTGTGTTCCATGTGGTGTGGTGCAAGTGTTGACCTTTTCCTTTTGACCAACTATTCCAGTCTTGGCTGGAGAGTGTGTGGCTTCCAATTTGGCTATATAACTGCATCTCTCACAAGTCTGAGTGTTGGGTGCTAAAGAGGGTTGTCAGTGCACATGAGGCAGTTGCTATATTGTCTCAGGACGCCCAAGTTCACCAGCTTAATAGGAGAAAGCACAGGGAACTGACCTTTAGACATGCCTGGAGGGGTGGGCATTAATAAATACTGGAACTGTTTCCTTGTAGAACATTTAGTGCTGGTAGCACTTTTGTGTGCTACAATAATTGCTACAAGAAGTCTGGTAAAGTGCTAAACTAATAAGCTAGTAAAAGTGCAGGAGAGGAGAGTCCTAGCAGATCTAATGGAGAAATTGAAGAGCAGACTTTGGCACTGCTCAGAAGCTTACAAACAGTCCTGGATACAGCAAATCTGTATCTGGACTAGATTAGATACAGGAAAAGTGGGAAACAAGTGCAGATGTGTACTTTTAAACCAGAAAGTTGAAAGAGATGGAAAAAAACTGCCCAAATGGCCAATAAACTACAATTTCTGGGCCAGAAACCACTCCCACTGTGGTAGATAGGCTAGCTAGTGCTTACCACTCCCACTTTTAAGGTAGAAGGCTTCCTTCCAACACAGAAGGGCTTTGGGAAGGCTCAGAAGCTTACAAACCACCCTGGATACAGCAAATCTGTACCTGGCTAGACTAGTTACAGGAAAGGCAGGAAACAAGCACAAATACTGGCTTTTAAACCAGAAAGTTGAAAGAGATGGAAAAACTGCCCAAATGGCCAATAAACTACAATTTCTGGGCCATAAACCACTCCTCTTGTGGTTGATAGGCTACCTAGTGCTTACCACTCACACTGATAAGTTAGAAGGCTTCCCTCCAACACAAAAAGATTTGGGAGGCTCAGAAACTTACCGACAGTTCAGGATACAGCAAATCTGTATCTGTACTAGACTAGTTACAAGAAAGGCAGGAAATTAGCTTAGTTTTTTTTCAGAAAGCAGCTAAAACAGCACTAAAAACAATTCAAGTGTGGTGCAAGCTAGCACACTTGAGTGTGTAGCAGTATTTAAGCAAATGCAGTTTAAATAAATATGATTTATTCAAAATATTTTCTGAGCTAAATTCAATTGTTGTTTTATTTAACTCTGAAAGTTAAGAAGTGCCAAAATTTATACTTATCAGCTGAGAAGCACACTCAGCACTCAGCGAGAACACAAGGAGTTTTTTTTTTATGGTAATGTGCAAGGGGAGGAAGGAGGAGCAGAAGATAATTCAAGGTTAAGAACCTAAGAGGCCTTCTTAAATGTTCTCTCTATATTAGGTAGAATGACCACTAGATTGGGAGGAGTGTCCCAGATTAAATTTACAGTAGGAATGGGCAACTGCAAAGCCATCAACTATAACAAACACCACAGGAATAGAGTGGGTGGGTGGGAGAAAAACAGTTTTAGAAGAGATCAGAAACAAAAAAAAATGCCAGCAAATATATAAAATAATTCGGTCAGCAAATATATAAAATAATTCAGTCAGGCAAAAATTAAGATAATGCAAAACTCTGAAAATTTAAAGTGCCAAGAATTATACTTGTCATCGATTATATTTCCAGATTGTTTAAGAGCACTCTTCAGACAGAACACAAGGAGTTTCTAACAGTGTATATAGTCTAAATGCACTACTGTTTTAAGAATGTTTTCCTCCATTTGTGCTCTATGTACTCAAAATGTGTGCCTTGTGATGTACTATATACAAACTATATAAACTATTTTTGTTTCATGTGGAGCTTTTCTCTCTGGGCCTTGTGATGTACTATATATTATGTTTTTGTTTCATGTGGAGCTTTTCTTCCTAGGTCTCCACTGAAAATAGGCTCTGTTTGGTCCAGTGGTTATTCCTGGTTAACAAATGCCAATAAATCAATCAATCAATCAATAAACAAATAAATATTACATATTTTGTTTGTACAAAAAAGTAAATATTCTCAAAATACAAACCAGCACTTGTATATAAGTGCATTAATATCAGAGTGTCTTAAAAAATGATAATTTAATCAAAAACATCAGTGGTGTAATATTACTTCAAGTCAGGACAGCTTTTATGATTACAGATAAACAATTAAACTAGACATTTTCATTTAAACCTGAGGGCCTCTTGTTGTTCATACCATTAATAAATCCTGGGATGAAACCCAGGTCTGTTATGGTCTTGCTCCATGAGCCACTAATAAAACTGGTTTACTGGATATTTTGCCATCCAAGTACATGTTTGACAGTTTGCGCCTTTTCTGTATAGACTGGTATAAAGGAAAGAACTGACTATATTAAACAGGAGCATTGCCATATGAGTCATATTCTTTGAGTACGATCCTTGGTTTCTTTGTTTTGTTATCTGTTGACAATGTGTTTACTATTTGGTTGTAAATAAACTGAAAAACATGGTCTGTGAGTTTAATGCTAATATTTTCACTCTGCATGCATAGGTTTATAGAATGTTACTAGGCATGTAGTAGGCATGTGGTCCAGAAGACCGTTATGGAACCTAGACCAAATTGTCCTAAAGCACTGTTTGGTTAAATGATTTTTCTATGGTCACAGAGTAGGCACATGATGGCTGTGGGAATAAAACCCTTGATCATGAACAGCCAGACTAAATATAACTTGTCTACATGTTTTATATGTATTATAATGCAATGATCCCAATACACCCACTACCACTGTTAAATGATGTGCCAGCATACAATACCTAGGGTATTTCATCCCACAGCTTTTAGCACATTACCTGAAAGCCAATGCACTTGTATCTTGAGCTATTGCAGCAGTTTTAATTTAGCTCATTTTTCACAGGGACTGTGTTGGGCTACAGCAACAGTTGTTTTCTACTTATAGCAGATGAGTATGACTACGCATTATTAATGAATGGCTTTCTCTAGTTCAGGGTATTGTTCACTCAACCTTCTTTTGTACTGTGCGACTCTGACTAAGTCACTTCATCATCCAGTCCACATGGACTAACCCTGACAATGGCTACTTGCAGCCAATGGACTGTCTAGATATGTTACCAAATATGTTGCACATTGCTTTTGAATCCCTGTAAAATCCACATAGCTGTTAATTAGTGCATAAGTATATGCCATTTGACTGTGTCTCTAAATATATCTGTTGTAATTTTATGGCTTGCCAAATACATTTTCAATAAATGTAAGTTTGAAGGGAAGACAACTTTTCCTGTTATTCAAACTAAATCATTTTTCAGAGTGAGAGTGTTTTGCTTTGTTTCATACATAGCCATCACTGTTTTACTGTAAAATTTAAAATACAAGTTTTAAATCAAATCCAAACCTCTTTGCTTATTGTGAAAGAAAAGGAGAAAATACTGTTCACACCAACAGGTTTGAGCAGCGTTTTATGATGATTAGGAAATGATGGCGAAGTAATGACATATTAGTATGATGGGGGGTGGGGGACCAGACCCAGACCAAAATCATTACCATGTTTAAGGCCCTATTTGACCATGATCCAGGTGTGTGCATGTATGTGATTATCACACTGGAGCATTATGTCAAGTATCCTGCATATTTGGAAGCATTCATTGCTAACTGCAGCCACTTTTTATCAAATGAAAAATAATGTTTTAGGCAATAATGAAACAAGAGTCAAGACAATCAAATAAGGTCAGGAAGGAGAATCAAATGAGGCACTGGAATAAAAAGAAATAGCGTACAAGAAACTTTTTATTACCGCTTTCGTCCAAGGACTGACCTAAGAGGGGGTGATTATAAAAATTACGTTGAGCAGAGGGAAACACTTTGGCAAGTCAGATTAAAGGCTGATAGGCCCCCTGGCTTGAACGAGACTATTAACATTAAATGTTTTTTAAAATGCTCTCGATTAAATATTGATAAGGAATTAGTAGGTCTGTTTTCTTTATTCAATTGAAGATGTATTTTTTGTATTTTTTATTTGGTTTTAAATGTTTCAGATCAAGTATGATAGGCTAATTGATTAATTGTTCTATTACCATTTTAGTGGGGTATATAATGCTTGTATTTTTTATTGTTTGGTATTCTGATGAAGTCCTTGGACGAAAGCGGTAATAAAAAGTTTCTTGTACGCTATTTCTTTTTATTCCAGTGCCTCATTTGATTCTCCTTCCTGACCTTATTTGATTGTCTTGACTCTTTTTTTGGCTTTTTTGTGGTTGAATAATGAAACAAGATGTCATATGTATATCATAACAGAAATACTGCATGTGCATACATGGATCCCGTATGAAATCCCGAACGCACACATTCCCGATGCCCAGAATACCGAGACCAAAGACCCAAAACACAGAGAAACCAAAACCGCGAAATGCAAAATTGCGAAAAGTATACCAAACATACAGCACACACACAAACATTCACACACCCTCCCCAGAATACAAACAAACCTACACTACAGACAAGCAGGGGAGCAAGCCCCCCCTGCACCCCCCACACATTCACAACACACACTTGCACACACACTACAACCCGTAACCAACACACACACAAATACTTACCCTACCTTCCACCTACCCATCCACAAACCGCAACACCAGAACCTCGAATTTCAACATGTCCGATCATCAGGATTTTGAAATTCACGCTTCTGATCTTTCGGTATTGTGGGGTTTTGGCACTCTGGTCTCGATAGTTTGAAATTCAAAATTTCAAACTTTTGAGATTGTGTGGGCATGCCCACACACTCACGCACACATTATTTATATATGTATATATATATATATATATATATATATATATATATATATATATATATATATATATATATATATTTATACACACACACACACACACACACACACACACACACACATATATATATATATATATATATATATATATATATATATAAATATGTATAGAGAGAGAGAGAGATCCACAAACTGTTGTAGGCACAAAGGCATATACACAAGAAGTAAACAAATATCGGTATGAAGGCATGACCCATTCTAGTCCAAGAAACTCTGCAGAGTGGCAGTCTGGTTGTTGGTAATTGCTCTTACATTTAATGAGCCTCTCTTACATTTTATCTAACTATAAAATAATATAACTAGCACAAGTGAACTAAAACAAAAGGACTCTAAAGTGTTATATAGATTGCTAGAAATGTCCAATACACTGTAGAAACATCTAATAATTTATGCATGACCTGAAAGTATAATCAGAAAATAAAAAGAAATATGTGAAAAACTGATGCTTTGCAATTTTTTTTTTGGCAGAAAAGCTTGTTATCTGAATGAAACTGATAAAAAACTAGTGATTAATATAGAAAGCAGTCATAGCATCTACAGAAAAAAATTACATTTCTGAGTGGGAATAAAGCTGAACAGTAGTGATGCATGAATGACACAGCAGGTGCACTGACTGAAGAAGTGTAAATTGAATGGGTCAGAAGTCTCGGTAAGGCAGTGACTGACTACACTTTATGAAAGGTATTGGGACTGGAACTCGAGCAGTTTCCAAGAACAGTAGTATGGAGTTGCACATGACATACATAAGTGATGATTAATGTGACAGCTAATAGGAAGTAAAGACAAAGATCTTGCACACATTAAAATGTCACTTACTGCAATGTGCCTTAGCACTGAGATACTCTTGAAATATAGACAACTCGTACTTGAATTGAATGGTGGTGGGTGGGTGGAATGCTTACTGGAAGAAATATAAATGTGGAATAGAAACTTTATGTAATACAAACTAAAATGTGAAGAGGCAAAGGCTTTTCAGTTCTAGAAACTTGTATTCAGTGCTGCTGTCTTCTAGTGTTCTTGTCCAGTCTTATAAAAATGCACCAGTTTCAAGACTATAAGACAATAATGCACTCTTTCTGCCCTATTTATTTAGCAGAAAATACCCCAGGCCTATATTCTACAGCTGTTGGCTATGTAATTTGATTGTAAGCCTGCTCATATTTGATACGTCCCTTTGTAAGACTTAAAACCCTGTTGTGGTTCAAAATAAAGTAATAAAATGTCGTAAGTGAAGTGCTGTTGCCTCTACAGTCTACAGACAATTGTGTTGCACTTTGCTGCCAATTCTTTGCTGACATGTAATTACAAATGTAAAAGCACACAGTTATGCTGAATATCAGTAGTATTGGCTACTTTGAAATCATGCAACTTATATAAAACATTAATTCATTAGCTAAGGAGGCGACACCAAATGAGCATGAGTGTGTCTATTCAGGTATGATTCAGGACCACCGGTCTGCTAAAGTGATGTATTATTGTATAAATGTTCTGCATATAATAAGCCTTGTACAAATACAGCAGAAGTTTGAACAGCTACCTCATCTGTGCAGGATGTCTCTTAATGGGACTATACTTTACCAGCTGTGTGTAAGAAACATCTCTTTGTAAGACATCAGCTGAGGGGAGATTAGAGATGGCTAGAGGTTAAATTCATTTTCTACTATTTGGCGGTTTATTATGGCTATACCATTTAGCATGTAATACTAGCCATTCTTCTATAAAAAGACAACAAATTCCTTGCTTTTGGGTGACATGAATTCCAAATAAATCAGTATATGAGATGTCACATTTATTAATTAAATGCAAAAATTATGCTGTTGCTTTACTGAATCATGGGAGAAAATAATCCTAAAATAGTGTGTGCTAGATTCAGAGATGTGCACCAGGTACAGAAAAAGATCCACAGTGTATGAAAGTTACAAAGGTAATAGTGTCTGGTGCATGGTACTGTCACAAGCATGATTTATGAATAGAACTACCCTTAAGTTAGTACATCTTTACTCTGGAGCTCATTGAAAAGTCCAACACATTCACCATGTTCAATATGTCATACATGTCATCAGTTCACCCAACACTTCTGCACTGCATATACATGAGCAGCATAATACAGGCAAGGAAGGCCTCTACACTCTGCAAAAAATATGTTCTTTTATTCCATTTTTGTGTCTGGTGAAATAACATTCATTCATTGTGGTTGGGTTGTGTTGACTTGAGGTATCACTGTTTTTGGGGGAAAATTAAACACTAAACTGGATGACAAAAGTTTGAAATCACACATGGAGGTGGTTGCAAAATAAACACAGATGGGCTTAATCACATAACTACATGTGTATGCACTCATAGAATTACAGTTTGTACATGTACAGTGACAGTTGTTTATATAAGTGTGTTTTTGTGTGTGCTTATACTCAACAGGATAACAGAAGAGTGAAAAGCAACATTTGTAGGAATGTGGGCATTTTTAAAAGGTTTGTGTGTGGAGAGGGTGCAAAAACATGAGATCTGAATGCAGAACAGCAATTCCTGTCTACACTCTTGACTATTGATAGACAGAAAATAAATGACTGAAAAACTGAACTGATGCACACAGGATATACAAATGCAGACGTAGGCACAGCATGTCTCCTATAAGTTGCCCTCAATTGCTCCCAGCAGTAATGCCCTAGCCACCACCTCAGGTGAAAGGGAGCCATCATTCAAGCGGGTGTGAAGATTGTCATACCACAGCAATTCGCAGACCATCATCATCTCTTCCAGGATTTTACTCCGTGACTGGCTAACCTGTCACAAGGCCCAGGTAGTTCCAAACAGCAGCTTGAAAGTTCATAAAACAGGTAAGCTGTAGGACCAGAAAATGCAACTTCTTCCATCCTACTGATCCCCAGACCTGCCCATGGGCCTGCAAAGAAGCCCTCATTAATATGAATAGCCAGGAGTTTTGCTATTCAAGCCCTAATCTCTTTCTTTTATGTGACTGATATAACTAGTAACATCACAGAGGGTTATACTGTTCATCCACCATGTGCATGAGTGCAATCACAGAAATGCTGCTGAAGTCTGCTGTCTCAATCTTGGGAACAGCAAGTGCATGTCTCTGGTCCTGCTTTTTGTAGCATGAAAGTCGAAGCTTGTATGGTGTTCACTGGCTGGTTAGGAAAAACCTCTCCTTCAGCTATGATCCCAGCATCACTCACATCCCTTCCACTTGTTTAATTTTCTAGTACCCCAGCTATTACAAAAACACGAATGAGTTAGGTTGCAGTCAGAACATCAAGCCTCTGCCCCACTGAACCAAGTGTGTTGGTTGTGGTTTAAATGCACTATTGGTGCATTTTAAAATGTATTGTACTACTTTGTACAACTCAGTCTCCATAATGCAATATGCATTTTTTAAATACTGTGACTCAGGCCTAGCATATTACTTTGCTAATCATTTTATCTGCATAGCTACTGTGTGAGGTTTAGTAGTCGTATATTATGTGGCTAATACATGGTGTCTGCAAAGAACATCCTGTTTGTTGATGTCCCATTTTGGCAAATGCAAAATTTAAAAATCTAAAGATGTTGATAAGCTCCTTGCCTGAATGTGGGCAGCTTGCGCTTCATTCATGCACCCCTTACTTAATTTAACCTGCTGAGACTTTGCATATTATTATTAAATAATGAATTTTCATCTAAACAGGATGTCATTTAGAAGAGCTTCATTGACACAGCTGATTACCATGGTCCTAAGTATTCTGCTTAGTGCATATCAGTAATGCATTAGTAAATTGCATGTTATTGTAGTATGGAAATTCCTCCATTGTCCAACTCGAAACATGCTAGATTAGTTTTGTGAATCTTGTTCACAGTCTGTGCTATGTAGGGCATCTACACTGTCAAATACAGAAATTATGCCAGAAAACATGGCACTACTGTTTCAAAATACCCCCTCATGCAGCAGCACCTCACTGCTGGACAATACACCAAAAATAAAATGGCCAGTATAGCCTTAAAAAAGAGCTACCTCATGTCAGAGTTTTAAACTGTCTACTTAAACACAACACAATTCACTTATACTGCCTGAATGAACTGCAACACAACACAAAATGTACCTGTACTCCCTAAATGAAATGCAGCACAAAGCAATTTACTTAAGCAATATAGCTGATCAACTGATCCTAACTGTAATGCCATCATAACGCTGCACATCTTTCACCACCACGTGATTAAACTGACAGGTACCTGTCCATATACCACATACAAACTTATTATGTTATGGTCAGCTTTATGGTACATGATGATGATGATGATGATGATGATGATATGGGTGGACTGTAAAGAATTAACAATTTCATGACCCTAACTAACCTGAACTCCAGCTTGTACATGCCTGAAACATTTTAGCTATTATAGGTCAGATGCTCCTACTAGGATTGTTTTAAATCATGACTAATCTTTTGTATTGTATGTGATCTCTCCTAACTGAATAGTCCAGGAAACAGTTATCCCACTAAACAGTCCATACTAAGAAAGTGATTTTATATTCTGCTGTATAGTGTTCTCTAATCATGGCTCAACTCAAGTTACTTATACTTGTTTGATATTACATAAAGATGGGCTCCACACTTACAGACTTGTCTTTATATCACAACTGTTCTGTAGAAAATAAGGTCTGAATGGTAACTACAGAGGTTACATTGTTGATTAGGGCAGTTGTGTTTTAATACATATGAAAATATTCTATTTTGTTAATGGTGTATCTTTATAATTTTTTGAGATGCTGCTACCCAATTCTTTATTTCATTATAGATCGCTTTTCCAAATCCACTCTGTTTCACTTCATGAAGAAGATGAATCATTAACGGATTTTCATGCGATATTAAATTGTTTTGAAATCTACTCAAACTGCAGCATTATTTGTAGATAAAAAGTGAGTTGGAGAACTGTCACAAGGGATACAATATAAAATCAATGTAAACATTTTCCACCCAGAAATAGCAATAGCAGCTATTCACTGACGCCTTTCTCCAGAAAAACGAGCTCATTAATAACTCTTTTTACCCTCGCTTCAGCCCCATTCCAGGCTATCTGTACTCATTGTCTCCATATTGATCATGCATGTTTTGGCTGCAATCCCTGTTTTCATAATAATTAACTTGAGACTAATTAAATATTCTAGTGAATGCATATCAAGATAAATGTTTTGATTTAAAACAGAAAAGGGACTATTGATGATCTACTTAATGTTTTGTGCTGCAGAAATCAGGCTCTTTGTCGCCCCCTCCCATTAGCTGGATGGATGATGGGAACTCGCTCTTTGTGAGTGGTATAGAAGATGATTAGAATGCCTCTATACATCCTTAGGGCAATTGTTGGACTACTAGTTAAAAATAAGGTACTTGTCTTTCACGGACACTGGTGTATGAGATGTGTCTCAGACTATAAAGACAGCAAACTCTTGTCAAAATAGTGGCAAAAAATATATTTGCTCTCCTGTATATTGCTCTGTAGAAAGGTTTTAGAGCAGATTGTTAAATTCATCCCCCCAAGCGTATATCAGACCTTACCTTTCCTGCACTGTCTTTATAGCTCAGGATAGCCAAATACCATGCAGACTATTGCCAACCAGCAAAAACATGCAATTCGAACAGCCTAAAAATGGCTATTTGGAATTTGAAGAGAAAAAAAGGAAATGAGCAGTGATGCTACAAGAAACACTTGAAGTTGTAGCAGTCATTGAGTCATGGTGCAGTGCTTCTACAAGAAACAATTGGTTGTAGCAGTCATTGAGTCATGGCGCAGTGCTGCTACAAGAAACACTTGGTTGTAGCAGTCATTGAGTCATGGCGCAGTGCTGCCACAAGAAACACTTGAAGTTGTAGCAGTCATTGAGTCATGGCGCAGTGCTGCCACAAGAAACACTTGAAGTTGTAGCAGTCATTGAGTCATGGTGCAGTGCTGCCATAAGAAACACTTGAAGTTGTAGCAGTCATTGAGTCATGGCGCAGTGCTGCTACAAGAAACACTTGGTTGTAGCAGTCATTGAGTCATGGTGTAGTGCTGCTACAAGAAACACTTGAAGTTGTAGCAGTCATTGAGTCATGGCGCAGTGCTGCTACAAGAAACACTTGGTTGTAGCAGTCATTGAGTCATGGCACAGTGCTGCTAAAAGAAACACTTGAAGTTGTAGCAGTCATTGAGTCATGGCGCAGTGATGCTACAAGAAACACTTGGTTGTAGCAGTCATTGAGTCATGGCGCAGTGCTGCCACAAGAAACACTTGAAGTTGTAGCAGTCATTGAGTCATGGCGCAGTGCTGCTACAAGAAACACTTGAAGTTGTAGCAGTCATTGAGTCATGGAGCAGTGCTGCTACAAGAAACACTTGAAGTTGTAGCAGCCATTGAGTCATGGCACAGTGCTGCCACAAGAAACACTTGAAGTTGCAGCAGTCATTGAGTCATGGCGCAGTGCTGCTACAAGAAACACTTGGTTGTAGCAGTCATTGAGTCATGGCGCAGTGCTGCCACAAGAAACACTTGAAGTTGTAGCAGTCATTGAGTCATGGCGCAATGCTGCCACAAGAAACACTTGAAGTTGTAGCAGTCATTGAGTCATGGTCTAGTGCTTCTACAAGGAACACTTGAAGTTGTAGCAGTCATTGAGTCATGGCGCAGTGCTGCCACAAGAAATAATTGAAGTTGTAGCAGTCATTGAGTCATGGCGTAGTGCTGCCACAAGACACACTTGAAGTTGTAGCAGTCACTGAGTCATGGCGCAGTGCTGCCACAAGAAACACTTGAAGTTGTAGCAGTCATTGAGTCATGGCGCAGTGCAGCAGTCATTGAGTCATGGTGCAGTGCTGCCACAAGAAACACTTGAAGTTCTAGCAGTCATTGAGTCATGGTGCAGTGCTGCCACAAGAAACACTTGAAGTTGTAGCAGTCATTGAGTCATGGCGCAGTGCTGCCACAAGAAACACTTGAAGTTGTAGCAGTCATTGAGTCATGGCGCAGTGCTGCCACAAGAAACACTTGAAGTTGTAGCAGTCATTGAGTCATTGAGTCATGGTGCAGTGCTGTCACAAGAAACACTTGAAGTTGCAGCAGTCATTGAGTCATGGCGCAGTGCTGCTACAAGAAACACTTGGTTGTAGCAGTCATTGAGTCATGGTGCAGTGCTGCCACAAGAAACACTTGAAGTTGTAGCAGTCATTGAGTCATGTCTCAGTGCTGCCACAAGAAACACTTGAAGTTGTAGCAGTCATTGAGTCATGGCGCAGTGCTGCCACAAGAAACACTTGAAGTTGTAGCAGTCATTGAGTCATGGCGCAGTGCTGCCACAAGAAACACTTGAAGTTGTAGCAGTCATTGAGTCATGCCGAAGTGCTGCCACAAGAAACACTTGAAGTTGTAGCAGTCATTGAGTCATGGTGCAGTGCTGCTACAAGAAACACTTGAAGTTGTAGCAGCCATTGAGTCATGGCGCAGTGCTGCCACAAGAAACACTTGAAGTTGTAGCAGTCACTGAGTCATGGCGCAGTGCTGCCACAAGAAACACTTGAAGTTGTAGCAGTCACTGAGTCATGGCGCAGTGCTGCCACAAGAAACACTTGAAGTTGTAGCAGTCATTGAGTCATGGTGCAGTGCAGCAGTCATTGAGTCATGGCGCAGTGCTGCCACAAGAAACACTTGAAGTTGTAGCAGTCATTGAGTCATGCCGCAATGCTGCCACAAGAAACACTTGAAGTTGTAGCAGTCATTGAGTCATGGCGCAGTGCTGCCACAAGAAACACTTGAAGTTGTAGCAGTCATTGAGTCATAGTGTAGTGGTGCTACAAGAAACGCTTGAAGTTGTAGCAGTCATTGAGTCATGGCGCAGTGCTGCCACAAGAAACACTTGAAGTTGTAGCAGTCATTGAGTCATGGCGCAGTGCAGCAGTCATTGAGTCATGGCGCAGTGCTGCCACAAGAAACACTTGAAGTTCTAGCAGTCATTGAGTCATGGTGCGGTGCTGCCACAAGAAACACTTGAAGTTGTAGCAGTCATTGTGTCATGGCGCAGTGCTGCCACAAGAAACACTTGAAGTTGTAGCAGTCATTGAGTCATGGCGCAGTGCTGCCACAAGAAACACTTGAAGTTGCAGCAGTCATTGAGTCATGGCGCAGTGCTGCTACAAGAAACACTTGGTTGTAGCAGTCAATGAGTCATGGCGCAGTGCTGCTACAAGAAACACTTGAAGTTGTAGCAGTCATTGAGTCATGGCGCAGTGCTGCCACAAGAAACACTTGAAGTTGTAGCAGTCATTGAGTCATGGCGCAGTGCTGCCACAAGAAACACTTGAAGTTGTAGCAGTCATTGAGTCATGGTGCAGTGCTGCCACAAGAAACACTTGAAGTTGTAGCAGTCATTGAGTCATGCCGCAGTGCTGCCACAAGAAACACTTGAAGTTGTAGCAGTCATTGAGTCATGGCGCAGTGCTGCCACAAGAAACACTTGAAGTTGTAGCAGTCATTGAGTCATGGCACCTGGCTGCTAAAAGTAACACTTGAAGTTGTAGCATTCATTGAGTCATGGCGCAGTGCTGCTACAAGAAACACTTGGTTGTAGCAGTCATTGAGTCATGGCACAGTGCTGCTACAAGAAACACTTGGTTGTAGCAGTCATTGAGTCATGGTGCAGTGCTGCCACAAGAAACACTTGAAGATGTAGCAGTCATTGAGTCATGGCGCAGTGCTGCCACAAGAAACACTTGAAGTTGTAGCAGTCATTGAGTCATGGCGCAGTGCTGCCACAAGAAACACTTGAAGTTGTAGCAGTCATTGAGTCGTGGTGCAGTGCTGCTACAAGAAACACTTGGTTGTAGCAGTCATTGAGTCATTGCGTAGTGCTGCTACAAGAAACGCTTGAAGTTGTAGCAGTCATTGAGTCATGGCGCAGTGCTGCCACAAGAAACACTTGAAGTTGTAGCAGTCATTGAGTCGTCGCGCAGTGCTGCCACAAGAAACACTTGAAGTTGTAGCAGTCATTGAGTCATGGCGCAGTGCTGCTACAAGAAACACTTGGTTGTAGCAGTCATTGAGTCATGGCACAGTGCTGCTAATAGAAACACTTGAAGTTGTAGCAGTCATTGAATCATAGCGCAGTGCTGCTACAAGAAACACTTAAAGATGTAGCAGTCATTGAGTCATGGCGCAGTGCTGCCACAAGAAACACTTGGTTGTAGCAGTCATTGAGTCATGGTGCAGTGCTCCCACAAGAAGCACTGAAAGTTGTAGCAGTCATTGAGTCATGCCTCAGAGAACATTTGCCTGTCTACTTATTTTATATCTTGATCACATCCTAGGCCTATGGATAGGAAATGTAGCCCATGTCCTTGTAAAAACAAAACAAAACATCATCCTAAACCCAGTGAAAAATGCTCTACAAATCAAAAGGCCTCCAGCTGGTTACTGGTTAACTTTCTATCCATAGCTACTTCTCTGTCTGAGTAGCTTATCTGCCATACCACTTTATAAGAAATATTGGATACATTTTTCAAGACTCCTCAAACAGCAGTCTTGCACTTCTGTGTAATTTTCACTTTCACTTACCTTAAAATAAATTCCCCAGAGCCATTTAATTTTTAATCTTACTTGATATCATTGAAAAGTTGGTTATTATAACAGTAGCTATCTAAACTTCCTTATTGTTTGGAGGTATAATTTGGTTATAAACTCAGACAAAACAGAGTATATTAGAAAATGTAGTTAGCATATCTGTACATTCCACAATATTCTGGAAAATCATCAAAGACTTAAAATCCATTACAGAGAAAATTAATCTCCTTCTCTAACTATAATCCCAACATCTTATTAATATATGAGATTAGAAAGAAGATGACGGGTACAGAATGCTTATTAGAATACTGTTCTGAACACTCCATCATTCTTCCTTCCCATCCATAATCCAAGTGAATTGTTAGGAAACCTTCATATTTATTTAATGGTAATTAAAGCGGAACAGTATAAAACCTGGATAAAGTAAGAAGCTATTCTTTTCTCATCTTGGGCTGCCTGCATATCACCTTTTGTGAAATGCAGTCTGTGTCAGAACAAATTCCCAGACTCACATTTTAACTTATGCACATCCTTGACAACATACCCATCTTTTGTGCATTCTTCTTCCATTTCCAATTGTCTTTTATACTATACTCTCCTAAGAACTGCAGCACTATCTTTAGCCTGCAAGGAAAACTATTTGAAATAGTCATGTGCTGGAAAAAGATTAACAAGTTCAGCCTTCTCTGCCATTCACAGCATGACTTCAGAATGAATTTCAGTACTATGATGCATAATGCATTATAGATAATGAACTTTTATTTACTTGATTTATGAATATGGGAAGATCTGTTAACATAGGCATTACTTGTGGTTATGAGGCGGGAGTTCTCATCAAAATATCAGCTCATCACATCACAATGCATTGAAAGTGGGCTTCAGAATAACTAAAAGGCAAGTATTTTTTATGGGGTTGGGGGAGCCTATTTATCTCCCTGACCTCCATGTATCGGACTCTGGTCACTTCATTTCACCTTAGTTAAAGTAAAAGCTTCAGGATGCTTTAATTCTGGAAATGGGCAACTTTCAACAAGTTGTAACTTGTTGAACTAAATACACAATGACTTTGCTGATATTAACATTCCCCTCATTACAAAACTCAGAAGTGTATGTGTTTAACTTAAAAGTTTTGCACTCATTTTTTCAATTAATTTTTAAACAATCAGTAAACATGGAAAAGAATAAACATTAGTACTAGAGTATCCAATATGAAATTCTCAAAAAGTCTACTAAAACTAAAACCACCTACAAATCATTTTTACTAAATGCAAATTTGGTAGATTTCAGCTTTGCATCCTTAATGTAGTGAAATAAATTTATATTGATATGATTTCCTCTAGAACTCATGTGCTAAAAGTGCTTTCTGGACTATTACCCTCTGTAGCCTGCTGATTACTTCACACTAATATATCTAGTTAATGCTAGGATACAATTCCAAACCTTAAGAAGAGTACACAGTGTCTGGTAGATACAGGAAATGGTTAATTATGAATAACATTCTATAGCAGACTATATGTAATATAAAGGATGAACAATTGTTTCATCCAAATTTAATAAGTTTTATCTCTTAGTTTAGAGGCACTGGAGTCAAAGTGGTTAAGTTTCAAACTTTTTAACAAATGTATGACAGTCTGTTAGGTATATGTTCATAGGTTCAAGATGAGAAGAAAATTAGAATGACTAGTAAAAGCAAATATATCTTGGAGTTCACGATTATTACTTTGTACTTCTGAGGTGTCGCTAACTGTGGTGGTGGTGCTGCAGTAGCGTTGTCGCCTCACAGTAAGATGTTGTCCTGTTCGATTCTCAGATAGAGCATCTTCTGTGTGGAGACATGCGTGAATGGGCGTACCTTCGTTGAAGGTTGTGCATCAGGGCCGGCAACTCGGCATGTAAAAATCTACTGCCAATCATTAGCGGACCAGAGTTCTGCTGTGGCAACCACTAACCGGGAAAAGCCGAGAGATGCAACAACAACTTCTGAGGTGTTGCTGCAAGCTTTTTGTCTCATCACTGTGATAGAATTAAAAAAAAAAAAAAAAAAAAAAAAAAAAACAGAAAGGTTTCTATTTTAAAGACAACATGAAAACCATGATACTTTTATCAGAGGAGGTAACTAAAAATCATTGGTGTTGATATTTCAAATATCAACACTATAGGTAGGATCAGGTAAGTATATTGCTATAAATTCCAATCATTGACTAAATTGAGACATTGTAAATTCCTTCATGAACTTTCTTCTAATAGCTCAGTGCTATCTTCATTTTGGGTGGATTTTTGTTCTGCAGGAATTAAATGACAAGCAGGATTATGTAGTATATGCATGGAAGTAGAGTTGTAGCATTAAATGTGCATTGTGTCCGTTGCTCATTATATCAATAACCTTATTATCCGTTAGGTTTCAGTTAACCTTAATGTTAAAATGTGACTGACATTAGCAACACAGCTGTGGAGTTCTGATAATAAAGCAGCAGAGTATAACACTCATATTTCAAACAAGTTTAGCCAAATTTTCCAGTTCACTGGTTATGCCCTTAAAAATTATGCCCTTAAAAATTATATCCTTATCAGAAATTATCTTACTAGCATTACATATGTACACAGATTAAAAGAAAATACTGGAGCATGTTCTAAGGGTACTTTTAACAGGATTTATAACATGGTTAGCCATATGCACTAGTTCAAAAACATACAAAAATATGGTTTCAAGGTCAAAAATTAATTGATGGAATTAATGTTTTGAAAACTATTTTAAATACA
This sequence comes from Protopterus annectens, assembly GCF_019279795.1. Classification (NCBI taxonomy): domain Eukaryota; kingdom Metazoa; phylum Chordata; order Ceratodontiformes; family Protopteridae; genus Protopterus; species Protopterus annectens. Next base: position 276,265,654 of record NC_056751.1, read on the forward strand.
CACAACTGCAAAAAATATTAGTTGGTAAATAAATTTGTATATCTTAAGACTGACATCAGCCAGGAAAGAAAATTAATAATTTTATAAATCTGAGGATTACAAATTGCAAATTCATTTTTGTATTAACAGATTTATTATGATGACTCATATAGCTAGTCTGTTAATCAATAATACCAATACAGTGCACTGACTGTCATGACAAATTACTTCAGAAAGGGCTTCAGAGCTTTTTTTACATTAGTTCTTGGGGACTCTGTGACGCATGAGTAGATATCTTAACCACATAATAATTAAAAATATTACATATAAAGTACACGCGGTGGTGGTGCTGCGGTAGCGTTGTCGCCTCACAGTAAGACGCTGTCCGGTTCGATTCTCAGCTAGAGCGTCTTCTGCGTGGAGACATGCGTGAATGGGCATACCTTCGTTGAAGGTTGTGCATCAGGGCTGGTAACTCGGCATGTAAAAATCAACTACCAGTCATTAGCGGACCGGAGTTCCACTGTGGCGACCCCTAACCGGGAAAAGCCGAAAGACACAAAACAAAACATATAAAGACTTGACATGAAAGAAGCTTGCAGCATAGGTCTTGATAATGCACTTGTTTTGTTTTTAAGTTATACATTTCAGTCTTTAATTATCCAAGAGATTATGTTCAATGAGTCTAAAAACATCAGAAAACTCAAATTATGATGCAGTGTTTCACATTTTGAATACTCAAGTGTAATAGTTAACATATAGTGTAAAATGCAATGTAGCTTTCTTTACATGTCAGAAATATATCCAAAGCTATGACTCAAAGATGGGTAGTCGTGGGTAGCCAGAACATGTTGTGTATTTTGCTAATATAACTACCTATATGGTTGATAACATTGGACTACACTAGTCATTGCTTCTCAGCACTGAGCACTATCCTGTTCTGATTGGGAGTTTGGTCAATAGGCAGTTATAGTAATATACTGTTTGTACACTGCTGTCACTCCCTTAAAATCTGATCTGTACCTCATAGTGGTGGAGGGTGAACACTCCAACTAGGGGACTGCTTACTGAGGCTATAACATCATGGTGAAGGTCACATGACTTCAAAATCACCTAAGGTGCTATGTGATGTAGAAAGGCTCAGCAGGAACACTGAAAAGTGGGTGGCCGACACAGGTGGTACTCAGTCCTGGGCAACAGGTTCTGCAGGGGGCTTGCAGCTCTCTCAGGTAAAAATATGTACTGCAACAGAAACCACAAGAAGACAACATTCAGTTTGACTCAGCATGGCAGGAGAAAACCCAGTTGCAAAGTCTTTGAACCAGAGAACTTGCAACTTGATGAAGGGATCTGATTAAACACGGAAGGAAGTTAGGTCCTTGATGAGGGAAATCCTGACTGCTATTGGTTATTTGAACCAGCAAAATATGATGGACTGTATCAGGCAAGATTATTTCAGAAGATGTCACCGTTTTGTTTTCAGTTGGTGATAGGCATGAGAATGGAGTTGGTATACTGCTTAGCAAGGAGGCATCAAAACTTAGGCATCAAAACTTTTAGTCAACTGGGAACCAATCAGTGACAGAATAATTTCAGAACACCTACAGAGCTGTTTCACCAAACTAACATTACTACATGTTTATGTAGCAACAGAAGTCACTACAGATGCTGAAAAGGAAGAATTTTATGAACAGCTACAAGACGTGAAGACCTCATTTCATATCTATGACCTTAAAATAGTGATGGGTGATTTCATTGATCAAACGGAAGCAACTGAGAGGGATTATAGATTACTGAAGTTCTGCAGTGACAATCATCTCAAAATTGGGGGCATGACTTTGACAATGATGGCCAAGTGTCAACAATGATTCTGGATGTGAACTTGGACAGACATTAGCAAGACTTTAGTTTGGCTATGGCTTTCCTTACTTAAGAATGGATAAGCTCCTGAAGCAGATTAAATGCAGAGTTGCTAAATGATGCTAAGTCTTCAGTTTAATATTTCACACATCTCTTGAACAACATATGGACTTAAAGGTACCCAAAGAATGGAAGAATGGCATCATCATCCCTCTACTAAAAAAGGGAGAGCTTAGGGACTGCATGGAATTACATTGTTGTCAGTCCTAGGGAGTTTTCACCAATGTATTATAGTTTCATAGTTTCATAGTTTAGTACTAGGCTATCTGCCCTGGGGCATTTGCAAGCCTAGCCCTAAAGATGTGGCTTTCACCACCCCATGTAGTGGTACTAAGGTGTATAGAATAAATTTAGAATACTGTGCCTTTGTCTAGTAGTGACACATTGAAGACCCCCTTACTTATTAAAATTAGTTTACTGTGCCTCTGTCAAGTAGCGACACAGGGGTGACCCCCGGGGTAAACCTACAATCTCCCATCCACTCGTCAAGATTTCTCTTGAAGAGAGTCAGTGAGGGGCTCTGCCTAACATGAACTGGGATTTTGTTCCAGAGTATGGGAAGCCTCTGAGTTATGAATCTGTCCCTCCAGCATGTTTTATTCATGTTTGTACTGAGGTTTAAATCTTTGGCTCTCGTGGTTCTTATGGATTTGGATTTTTTGAGGTGGAGCATGTCCATCACTTCCTGGTTGGACATGGCCTTGTATGTCAGGCACAGATCACCTCTGAGCAGGTGGTATGCTACTGAATAGAGCTGGAGTTTCTTTAGCCTGGTAGTGTTGGAGACCCTTGATCCTCTTGGTGAGGTACTTCTGGGGTCTCTCCAGCTGTTGTAAGTGCCGGGTGAGGTACATACCAAATGGGGCATTGTACTCAATCATGGGCCTGATAAGGGAGGAGTACAGGGGCACGATGACCTCCTTTGATCTGAATGTGAACCCCTTCATGATAAGGTGGGCAAAGTAGAAAGTCTTTCTAACCACTTTGGCAATGTGGGTGTCAAATGAGAGGTCACTATCAACTTGGGTCCCCAGGTCTCATTACTTTTTCGGTACTCGGTGGGTTACTGTCTATGTGATAATTTGTGGGTACTTTGTTTTTCCCAAAGGGGATGACTATACATTTTTTGGCATTCAGTTTAAGGCCATGATTCCGGCACCAGTTATCCGTTTCGGTGAGGCCTTTCTGTAGGATGTATGTGTCAGCTGGTGTATCGACTATGGCGCCTAGTTTGCAGTCATCTGCGAACTTTGTCAGCCACAACCCACCCATGTTTGCTTTCACATCTGAGAAGTAAATGCCGAACAAGAGGGGTCCCAGGACAGAGCCCTGTGGGACACCACTTGTGACTGGCTTTGAGTCTGACATGGCTCCCACAATCTTGACTTTATGGGTTCTGTTCTTTAGCCAGTTTGCAACCCATCTTGTGACATATGGATTTACATTTATGCTGTTTAGCTTATCTATGATCCCCGAGTGGGGTATTGTGTCGAAGGCTTTAGCCAAGTCCAGGTAGGCTGTATGGGCTGCCTTGCCCTCATTAATGGCTCTAGTGACTGTTTCGAAAAAGTCAACCAGGTTCAAAAGGCAAAATCTGTCCTTTACAAAGCCGAACTGGGTGGAATCAAGTGTCTGTAGGTCCCCAATGTTGTTGTTCGAGTTCCATAATAATTCTTTCCATAGCTTTGCAAACCAGGCTGGTCAAGCTTATGGGGTGGTAGTTCCCAGGGTCTGTAGTGGAGCCTCCCTTGTGGAGTGGGACCACTGTTGCTGTACGCCAGTGTTTAGGTACATATCCTGTAGTAAGGCTAAGGTTAAATAACATTTTTATATGCGGGTTTAGCTCCTCTTGGAGTTCACGTATCATGCAGCTGGGGATACCATCAGGTCCCATAGATGCTGTGTTTTTTGCTTTGCTGAGGGCGGTTCTCACCTGGGCATCAGAGATGACAGGGAGGTTACATTCAGCTGGGATGAGTATTTCTTCTTTTGGAGTTGAGGGAGGGGAGAAATTTGCACTGAACCTGTCTGCCAGAATGTTGGCAATATCTGTGGGTTCGGTAAATTTTTTGTCGTTGTGTATTAACTCTGAGCATATCTGAGGGTTTCTGCCCAGGTTTCTAACATAACTGAAGAATGCCTTGTGGTTATCTTTAGTGTCCTTGGCGATTTTTCTCTCAAAGTTGGCCTTGGATGTTTTTATGAGAGAACGTAGCTTTCTACTAGTGCTGATCAGAGATGCCTTCCCTTTATGGGATTTTGCTCTGTCTTGCAGTAACTTCCTTCTTTTGTTATACAATTTGTTTATGGCTGGGGTCCACCAGACAGGATGCTTTCCTTTGGTGGAGAGGGTCTTGGTTTTATTTGGGATTGCATGATCCATGCATTCTTGGAGATGTCCGTAGAAAGCATTTGTGTAGGATTCAGCATTGTGGGATGTGGTTTCCATTGGCCCTGTGGGCTTAAATGATACCATCTCAGTCTTGAGAAGTGTAAAGTCGGCTTTTGCAAAGTTTCTCACTGTAGTCTTTTGTGCTGGGGGTGGAGGTGTTAAATCTATATCCAGGGTGATTAGTTTGTGGTCAGATCTCACCAGTGAGGGGAATACTTCCAGTGTGGAGCATTTTGTCCCCATGTTTGTGATGATCAGGTCTAGTATATTATCCCCCCTTGTGGGAGAGGTGACTAGCTGTTCCATTGCATTTGAGTTTATGAATTCCAGGAACCTTTGGGCTAGGGTGTTAGGGCTAGAATAGTGCACCCAGTCTATGTTAGGGTAGTTGAAGTCTCCCAATATGATGGTATTTGGTGAGACATTCATATCTTCCAATGTCTTCAGGAAGGCTGAGTGGGGTTCTTGAGATTGGGAGGGTGGTCTGTAACATGCAACCAGTTGTATAGCAGTTTTGCCTGTGGTTAGCTGCACCTGGATGGTCTCCGATGCTTCATGAGTTGCCACTAACCTGGAGGTGTGGGTATCCTTGATGAATATGGACACTCCCCCTCCCTTTGTGGTTCAGCCCGGGTTTTGGGGCCGAAAAGCATGATATGAGGTAAAGCCTGGTAGCGCTGAGGTGCTCTCAGGAGCCTTGAACCAGGTCTCGGTTACAGTGCAGACATCGATGTTCTCCATACTGAGGAGTGCTTCGAGAGCCTGCATCTTGAGATTTAGACTTCTGGTGTTGAGCAGCATTACCCTTAATTTTTTTCCATTTTTGTTTTCTAAGGAGGTGGGTTCGTCTTTTGAGCCTTGCCTAAAAAAGGCACTATGGGGGTGGCAAGAGCCTTAGCCAATATCTGGAAGCCCAGTGGTGACATGTGCAAGCCATCCCTTGCAAAGCAGCATGGCTTGTCCAGCATGTCATCCCAAGCAGACAGATATTGGATCCCCCTAGAATGACACCAGTAATTGAGCCAATTATTAAAGCTGATCATCTTGTCTTTCTATTATGGCATCATTCTTGGTGAGGGCAGGATGCTGCTCAGGGTCAGGGTCATACCAGCCTGGGCTACATAATCAGAAAGCTCCTCTATGTCTCTTTTCATGCAGTCCAAGGAGGTACGTCTCAGGTCATTCACGCCGGCATGGACAATGATGGAGTCATATTTGTACATGCTTTTGAGTGACCTGAATGCGTGTGTTATATGGCGGATCCTAGCCCCCGATAGGCAGCTTACCATTACCCTCTCCTTGCTCAGCCTGGTAAGTAGGACGTCAGTTTGTCTGACTATAGACTCACCTATCACTAGTGTATCAGGCATAGTGTTTGGCCTTAAGGGCTGTGATTTATTGACACACTGATTTATTGAAGTATGTGTTGCATGTGTTATGTTTTGAGGTGGTGGATTTTTGGGTGTCTGCTTTGGGAGCCTCTGTTGTTTTGGTAAGTTTTTTAATAGAGCCTCCGAGTATGTTTTTGTGTTATTATGTGCTTGATTTGCAGTTGGGGTAGGTCTATGTGTGACTGGGTTTGTTGTGTGTGTGGTTACCTTCTCCTCCTGTCTGGTCTTGCCAGTCCTGAGTTGAGAGAGTTCAGCCTCCAGTTTGGCTATATAGTTGCATCTCTCACATGTATTTGTATTTGATGGGAGGAGGAGAGGGTTGTCTGTGTACATGAGACAATTATAGCATTGTCTCAAGATTCCCAGATTAACCAGCATCTACCACTCGACATGCTAGAATATTATAAGAGAGTGCTGTGCCTTTAAGGGAAGTGGTTGGGGTGATAGGTGGATGTAGTGCTACTTGAGTTTGAGAGTGCTTGCTTAGAAGAGAAGCTTTGAGAACAAGTGCTATGCTTATAATATAACAAGTAGACTGGTTATTCTAAGAGTAGAGCTTTCTAAGGGAAAATTTGAAGAGCAGACTTGGAGGAGCCAGAAAAAGTTTAACCGCTAGCTATGCTGTCACACGCTAAAGCCACGCAAATGCAGATTTTAAACAGGGAACTTCAAAAGAGCTAGAAATGATCCAAAACAACCAATTACTACAGCTCTTGTGCTGAGGTCACTCCTTCAGGGACAGATAGGCTGCTCAAGGCTCCCCACTCCCACTGGTGAGCAAAGAAACTTCCTTCTTATTCAAGTAAGGTAATGGACAACACAGGAACTACACCACAGCCCAGAATACAGCAAAGCCTGTAAACTGGTCTAAACTAGTTGAGGAGAGGCGGGAAAACAAGGATTATTTTTTTTGTTTTTTTTTGTTTTTAGATAAAAAAAAAAAAGGTTGAAAAGTAAGCCTCAGAATGAATCCTTGCAAATGCAAAGTGTTAGTCAATGAAGCATGAAATGACAATTAAGACTTAACGACTGCAGGATCAATATTAGATACAACAGAGAACTTCTGCTACCTGGGCAGTTTCATCTCTCATGCAGGTAACTGCGAGAAAGAAGTGCTGGTTAGATTTGTAAAAGCAAGCGCAGCATTCAGTGAACTATCCAAAACCTGGATTTCAAAAAAACATTGCATTGTCCACGAGGTGAAGCCATACCAAGCACTGGTGATATCTCCACTCTTATATGGTGCTGAGCTATGACCAATCACAGCAATGACCATGAAAAGACTCGAGGCTGCTCATCGTAATTAGTTAACATGCATTTTGGGAATATCATCGAAGGACAAAGTAAAAAAAAATTAGTGTGCCAGAGAAAGAATGCGACAATGGAAACTTGAAAATATCGTTATGGAAAGAAGACTGCATTTGTTTAGTCATGTTAACTGCATGGGTACTAGCAGGATTCCTATACAATAGTTCAACTGGGCACTACCTGGATGCAAGAGAAAACCAGGCAGACCTCGATAAAATGGGAAAGGAGTTGTAACAAGACACCTCCGTTGCCTGAATATTACTTGGGAGGTAACTAAAGAAGCAGCAGCTGATAGGAAACAGTGGAGTCAGCTTGTGGCCCAATGCATCATCGATGAGGGGTGAACCAAAGACACTACTGTCAAGATCCTGCTAATGGAAAGGAACTCTCTGAACAACAGTGTCAATGTTTTAATTGCAAGGACATTTCAGTTTTAGTGGATCATTAGATTTTAAGGATTACTTTGAAAAAAATTGTAGTATTAATGTTTTATTTTTTCATAAAATTGTGGCCTGGGTGCTAAAATGTGTGCATTTTTTAAATGAAATTCTGTTGTAAGGATGGGCATTTCATTTTCCTAATCTTTACCCTTTTACCACAGTTTTGCAACCACAAAGTACATATGTTTAAGAAAAGTCGTGGGGAACAAAGCTTCCCTTCAATGAAACTATAGAGGGACTTTCCTTAAAAAGTTATTTTTGTAATTTTCAGTTTTAATGTCTTGTCTGTCAAACCAGTCAGTGCCTGGAGGAGATTGTTAACTCTGTAGTTGAGAAATTAAAGATGTTTATAGCAGTTAACGGTTACATGGGGGAGTTCCCTTGAATGGGGGTATGTGGACCTTGCCCCCCCCCTCCCCCCCCAGAATCAGCCTTCAGTTTAGTTCTGTAAAATGGATGTTCTGAATCAGTTTTGTCTGAAATTAACATCACTTACATAAATCATGGTTATAGTTTAACACATTAGCTACAATTGATTTGTAGTTTATGTGTCAATTAAAACAAAACAAACAAAAAAAATGATTCACTACTCAAAGAGCAGTTGTGGGAGTTTGGGGCTGTCTGCATAACAGGAGATGTATGAATAATAGAAACATTGTTTCAGGAGTTATTAAATGACAGTGAAGCTTGCTGGAGGGAGACATCAGTCCTTGCCAAATTTTTTCGGAACTCAGACATTCCTTAGTGTATGCAATTATGGAAATGGATTCTCAAGATAAAGTAACTAAGAATGCTGTTCTCTTATAAATTAAACCGACCAGCTTGCTTCTTTTTTTTTTTTTTTCTTGTACAGAAAACAAAGTAGGACGACTGCACCAACAAATGCTAAATGGCAGAATAAGAAGCAATTAATAGGATGTATGAATGCATGTCTACGTGTTTCAAAAGGCAGTACAACGGCTTTTGGTGCTGGAAGATCAGAACGTTATGGGTTCAAGTCCTGCACTAGCTATTTAGAATTCTAATTTACATTACTGGACACTGCATTGGAGCATATGTGGGGTGCTTTATTTGTGAGTATGCCATCCTGTAGATGAGATGTTAAATTGAGGGTCCATCTGCCTGAGTTGGTGACAATTTGGTTGGATGTAAAAATCCTGCAGCACTTATAAAAACAGAGTATAGGGAAATTCTCTGTTGCTTTTGCAAAATTTCTGTTGGTTAGTATGAATACCACTCAAGGTCTCCCATGAAAAGAGAACACTGGCATAGTGGGACTAGCCTAGTTAACAAGGAGAAAATATAAATAAAATGTGTATGTATGTGTGTGTGAGAAATGTATGTATACATACACACATAAAACACACACACACACACACACACGTGTACATGCACAGTAGCACTATGCAAAAATTCAAATATATAGGAATACAAACCATATGACCATAACAAATCCAGAATCTGATGACTTTCTCTGTAGTTTAATAATAATCCAGTTATATAAAGTATGAACTTTGTTTAATAACTCTCAGAGGACAGGCTAACACTGTAAAAGCCACTGTAAACAAGTAGTGCCAGGCAGGCAGGCAGGAGAGCTGCAGCAGAACATGTAGCAAATGATGTTGCTATTCTCAAGATCTACTACTATGGGAGATACTTCGCATAACTGTACTAAATACAAGGATCATTAATGCAAGAGATTTTGTTTCTGTATATCTTGGAGACTTCGCAGCAGTACAACCTGTTCCCTCTGTTGGATAACATATTCCACACTGAAGTATAATAGCAAAGTCTGCTCTACCACAAAGCAGTCTGTCAGGTTCTTCAGATATGCATATATTTCTGAAAACAGCAGTAGTGGTAATTGATGTCCTGGTGGAGTCAGCCCTATCTTCTCTAGATAAAGTTATGTCTTGCCTTTTACAATAGAAACTGCAAGAAAACCCAGTGCAGCTAGAGTTTTCACTGTGTAATACTTTAAACTTCCTGTAATGGAGGCACATGGGATATATGCAAATGACCCCTTAAGGACGTAAAGAGATTCAGCTACATGGCTTCTGAATGTCCATAACTTCTTTACTTACCAAGTGTTTATGATTACATTTAGAACAACAAAGCCAAACCTCACTAGCAGTGAGCATGTATGTTTCGGTCCTCTTTTTGAATCTATCAGAACAGCAAAAATGGCTAGTTTGGAAACACTCTAGAAGCCAAGGGTCTTTAAACCCAGCAGATGCCCACAGAGATTAAAGTGCTTGAAGAATATCTCAACTAACATCCAAAGCAAAGGGTAAAAGGTCACACAGACAAACCATTCAGTAAAAACTGCAAGGAAAAAACCCATCCAAGGGGTTAAGGTATCACACAGTGAAAACTTTAACTTGGCTGGGTATTTCTTGCAGTATTTACTAGATGTGTAATGCTTTTACCCTTTAGTTTGACATTTTACAGTAGAAAATGATAATTATTTGGAACTGCATTTTTTTTACCAGAAAACACATATCTAGAGTTAACTCTAAGTCCTCTAATTGGTATTAAAACTCGTACTGATATTACCTCCAAAGTTCTTCTCTGACTAAAACTGTGCTACCAGATATCTCCCATCCTCATACCCACTGCTTAAAAAGCCATGGGTAAAAATGTACCGCTTCCTAAATTTGAATATGTCTTACTCCTAATTGTTATACAGTCCTCCCAGAGTACCCAAAAGCTGCAAGTGGCAGAGAAAATAATATGCAAATTAGCATTACTAGCAAACCAAATACACATCACTGTATCATACTACATAAAGTACAGTGTCACCCTATCAGAATTAGACAACAGTAAAACCAGGAACCTGGTAAAAGCACAAAACAATAAAACCCAAATCCTTGGACAACTTCTCACCATGACAAAGTTCTTTTATTGGAGAACCACAGAAATAAGTTAAGCACTTTCGTCAGCCTAATCAGCTGACTTCATCAGAACAGAGTAAAAAGTGCTAACAGTCATATATATATATATATATATATATATATATATATATACATACACATACACACACACACACACTAAAAAAGTCACATGATACAATTTAAAAATTGAATTAAAGTGCCAAGTGCATTAAAACATGTATATAAATAAAAATGAAAAACATCCAACTTGTTAAAGAAGCACATAGTATAGTTAATATTCCTACAAAAATTCACTCAATAACAACAAATACAAGGGAAGTTGATGAAAACTAGCAGCCTAAAAACAACAAATGTGAAAACAGTGCAGTATATCAGGAATATGAAAACAGAATAAATAAATCAAAACAAAAGTCTCATCACATCATGTCTTATATGAGAGCAACTTTAACAAACTACTAAAATTCAAACTGTCATTTAGACCAGGGAAAGTAAGTGCATCTAGTCTCACTTGCCACCACAATTCCCTGAACTCAAGGTAGTCCTCCCAAGGACCCCTCCAGGATCCTGTAACACTTTTTCAAGTAGAAAAAAACTGAATTTGTGTCCAGGAAATTCATCAATGTGTTTGAATAGGGCACTTGTATTATTGCCTATTGATTAGGCTGACGAAAACGCTTAACTTATTTGTGTGGTTCTCCAATAAAAGAACTTTGTTGTGGTGAGAAGTTGTCCAAGGATTTTGGTTTTATTGTTCTATCAGAATTAGAGCCATATTTCTCTTAGGCACTCTAGTGTTCATATTAATGCAGATAGGATACTGCCCACCTTTGAAAACAAAGCTACCATACAGGAAACAAAACTAACTCCCTGAGAGGCAGCCAAGACTATTTTTTCACCCTAAGTAAACCTTCCTTTAAACTAGCCATTGGAGAAAAAGCATTTCCCAGATTAGGACCAGCTCTACAGTACAACCTACCCACTGATGTTAAGGGCAATAAAATATTGGAGTCCTTCAAGAAAACACTTTATTCCAAGAAGCCAAGTGTGCATGTTTTCATGATACTGACATTCAACCAAGGTGCCATAACTGCTGCTCAGTGTATGACTAAAAATATAATAATTTGTGTTTCTATGTTACATTTGTGTCCTACTCGTATCTTGCATATATCATATGTACTGTAATTCATTTTGTAAATAGTTACAGAGGATAAAATGACACCTCTTTACAGTTGTAAATTGATTATATTCTTGCTCTTTGTTTTAATTGATACCTGTATTCTTATTTGTTCTTTGCAATGTTCATTTTGTACTTCTTGTACCTGGGTCATAACTGAAAGTGGTGTCTGCACCAGCTAACCCACCTGATAACATTTTAAAATAATATAAAAAAATACAATAAAAATGATCTAATAAGATTTTGCCCTTTATACATAGCATTTCACAACTATGTGGACATCCATGTTATCCAAAGTTATTTTCCCACTTCATTTTCCTGCTGTGGATAGAAAGCTATGGAAATGAAAGGATTTATTCTTAAAGATGCTCTTTCCTTATAAACACATATGTACACCACCTTGTACATTGAGTGTAACTCAGAAATTATACAAGTGAAAATATGAGCTACTAGAAACAGTCCCTTAGATTCACCATTCATGTAAATTCCCTAGTTCAGATAACTCAATTTGTACCACAATGGTGAAAGAATTGGTGTCTGAGACAGTTATGACCAGACTGAAAAAGGCCTTGTTATTGGCTCTTTAAGCATATCTCTGAATCCAAAGGTGTAGTTGACTATTCTGAGTCACAATGCCTTTCCCATTCTAGTGGCACTTCATCTTTTAAGTTGATGGCCAAAACATTATGACAATTTTAACATACAGCTTGCTTCTCCCTAACATGGAGTGATGTGTTATCCTGCCCCATCCAAAAATGCATTATCTCATTCATTTCTGAATGATGATATTGAACTAAATCGCACACTGAATGTTAAAGTAATTTTGCAAATGGCAGTAGTAAAGATCCCACCCCATAACATCTTGCACTTGAGGAAGATGCCTCTCTTGATCCACTCTAGCTATGCCCCTTCATACACACACATACAGTTACATACCTTCATCCAAAAAAAAAAAAAAAGCCCCCCCCCCCCCAATCAATCAGCTCTCTGGAAACAATCACCCATTCACCAATATGCATGCTCCAGCATGCACACACACACACACACACACTCACACACATTAACAATCCCAACCTACTTCAGCTTCTCTGAACTTCCATACAGTCTAACCGCTTCCATAGAAGTGAACGGGTGCCCTCCATATTTTTAAATTGTTCCATCTTTTCCTCCAAATTGTGGAAAGTTATGTAGCTGGATTAGTCTCTAAATCACTCTACAGTGTAAATAAGTAGCTGAAGGTATGTCAAGGGAAGACCACATGGCTAATTAACATTAGCTGCTCCCCTAGATAACTACTTTATCATTTATCTCAACTAGTAGGCATGTCGTCCACACTGAGATCTCCAACAATGATAACCTAAATGATGTAGCAACTAATTGTTTGGAAAGAATTAGTGTGTGAGAAAAGCCCCTTAGGTTAAGGTATCCTGCTTGCAGTAAGGTATTCTGAATCCCAGACAATGTCTTCTAAGATAGAAATTTCAGAACAGCAGATACTATTAGTTCATACAGTAGTAAAGTCAGCTTCTCTAAAACAAGTCTGAGATACAGCGCTGGAGTTACAAAATTTCTTGGAGACCATAAATGTTAAAAAAAAAATAAGATATTCCTTAAAAGGCATGTTTTAAACTGCTTAATGTTCTATATATAAGTGGGATGCTATGGCTTAAAGAAGTACCTTAAAAGTGAAAACTGGCTCTTTATAGAACAGTAACATCAATAATATTTCTGATGTCCTTGTGCTGCAGAGGCAAGATTACAATCATGATAATTTAGATTTGATTACCAGCCAGGACAATAAATGAGCCATTTGAGGTTGGGAAAGCAATATTAAGATGTGTATGGAGCATGCTATGGTGCACCTGCCTCATGGCCTTCGTCAGTGGGAATGGGTTTGTACTAGCAGATAGGTATAAACCATTAATGAAATGCACTGAGTGGGTTTAAGAAAACTCCATATGCTCACTCAGTCTAGCAGCATTATGCAGTATGGAGAGAATAGGCCTTTATTCTGACTAAAATACAAGTACAACACAAATAACATTGCAGATTATTCTTCTGTTCTACTCCTCCTCCCATTCTGCTTTTAACAATGTATCCATGCCCATAAGAAGGGAGACTGGCAGCTCATCATCTGGGAAGTTGAGCTACAGAGGGAGACAGCTTATTAGTGCTGTCAGTTTGCAGCAGGAAGACCAGAAACCTGTTTTCCCCCACTGCTTGGTGATCGGAGTGCTTTCACTGCAGTGCAGCATTAGTGTGGATCTGCACTCCTGTCTGTGTTGTCCAGCAGATGAGTCGTTAAACTAACGTTCCATCTGCTTGAATTGGTGATAGCTCAGGTGATATAAAGGATTCCATGACACCCATTGAAAACAAGTATTTTTTATTAAAGAATCAAAAGACACATATTGCATGAAAATCAAGCATGTTATACACAGTCAAAAAGTGTATTCCACTTAAAATAAAAAAAATAGAATACAAAAGAAAAGGCAAAAAATCAGCTATGTGGAAATACTTCTGCAATTGTATACATACATTCCCACACCATTTCTCCTACAACCATGTATGCAATTTTCTCAAAATAATAGCGCAATCCCATAGCTTATTATACAGCAACTTCCTCACAGTGGGTTTCCTATATACACCAAAAAACCCCAGAAATAAATATATGTATAGTGTTCAGCATAGAAGGTAAACAGACAGCATAATACATATACAAAATCATATTAATATGCATGAGAAGAATAAAATCAATATCAAAATGGCAGAATAAAACATGCCGAAAGTCTTTAAAACATTCAATGAAAACATGTTCAAGAATCTCTTCAATATTTAAAATGGTGCAAAACCACTGTTCTTTATTTTGTATTTGATTTGTTGCTTAACAGGGAGTTTGCCTAACCACAAACACCATAGAAAATCCTGAATATTATATGTGTGTGTGTACAAATCTATTGTGCTGCTGATTAATACTAAACAAAAGGGAGTAAAGTTTATAGTCTTATAAAATTTGTCCATAAGATTAATGTACTACACGTTCCCAGGTCTATAATATAACATTTAGTTTCCAAATACTTTATCAATATATTAGTTCAAAAGATAATGAGATGCATAATGTCCTTTAGAGTTAAGTGTACACTCCCAGTTGTCCTTATTATTATTACTGTAGTATTGTAATAATCTTAAGGTAAATCTTAAAGTAGATAAACCTAACTCAGTTAAAATCCAATATAAATGAAAGGAAGATAAATATGCAATGGGATTAACTTGTCCTAATATGCTTTCTGTTGTACAATACATTGTATTTCTTTTCAGTGGATTTAATCTATTCCCTCACAAAAAAAGGAAAACACAATTCTAAAATAAATTTTCTTTGTATTTAGTGAAAGGAAAAGCTTGTCTCAAATAAAACTAAAATGAAAAGATTTCCATTACTTTAACAAGGTATGCATATTTTGCAACAAAGAGTCTTGTTGTAAAATTGTCCAGGGTTAAAGATAATGCCTAATATATTAATATGAGCATCAGTAAAAGGAGTATCATGATGTAAAACAGTCTCATCAAAAACAAGCATTTTGTAAATTAAATTGTAAACTTAAGTTTTTAACAGTAATATAATGACCAGCAAAGCTTTCAGTTTTAAAAATATTAAATCAGTAGCAGAAGGCATAATCCAATGTGGTTTAATATTTGGAAAAGTATCTCAGACATCCATTTGCAACTTTATACATTGTTGAATGATAGCATTCATTATTAAAGAAAATAGCAAACAACTAAGGGGCATCCTTGTCCCATACTAATAAATATGCAATCTCCCATAAACCCATTTGTCAGAGGTTGTACCCAAAAAGCAGAATAAATACTATATGAAATATGGTAAAATTTGTCACTTATACCCTATTATCTCAAAGTGTCCAATAGACTGTTATGAAAAATGGAATCATACACATTATAGCATATGAAATTAATATATCAAGGTTAGTACACAGAATATTACCAACTACTTCTATCAATAAAATCAACATACCCCTATTAAATTACACCTTAATACTGAATACCCCTTGATAAAATCTAATGAGAAAAAATTTACTCAGCATGTTATTTAACAAAAAATATGTAATTTTTAGAGAGAGTTATCAGTTTATAATTTAATCAGGACTACCACCATTCTTGAAATTAAAGTGTATTATATCTTCAGATGGAGTATCACTGTCAAGCCTTTCATTTAAATCAAGGAAGGCAATACATTTCTAAACCCATCCATCATTTTGTAGAAACAATATGGAGTGCCATCAACTCAAGGGACAAGTTACCTTTTAACAATTTTACTACTATATCTAATTTATTCAAATACATTTTAAGTCAAGCATGTATTATCTTCCCTATTTATTTTACTCAGTCTGTTTTACCAGAACACCTGTTGCAAAACCCTGACATTTTGCTAGAACATTCAGATTGCATGGAAAAGTAATCATATTCATAATATCAGTTTGTGTTGCAGCAATATGACCCTATGGCAAAAACAAAAAATCCATAAAGCAAAGCTATATTTTAATGTTCTTTCCTATAAAGTGAAATAAATCCTTATTAGTACATTGTAGCAAATATTTGTATTTATATAGACACATATTTAATCTATTCAAATGTAATGTTGTACTTTCTCCACAAAATCGTTGGAATCAATATTACTTGAAGATTTCTCATATCCAGACCAACATATAATCCAGTGTCATCTTTTCAATAAGTTATGTTCCAAATGCTAAAATATTGTCTTATGCTTAATTTTGTATTTAATCCACCATTGTGTCCAATTTTGTACAAAAGCCCCTTAAAAGAAGAATATCTTTCCATAAGTGAGCTAATGTCTCCTGCCATTCAGGTGTGCCTAAAGTCCAACCATTTAATATTTTTATGTTTTTTCCTTCCCAGTGGATTTTATTAGAAACAGAAATGCTAAATAATAGTGCTTTATGGTCCGTCCATAACAGACAATATAAGTATGTATCATTGTTACTCAGAACTTCAAATACATATTTAACATCCTTTAAGGCAGAGCATTTAGATAACCTAATATGACAATTCCAATCTCCTAACATATGTTTATTGATTACTATGTATGGATGTAGGTTATCAGAAAATATTTTCTCTCTTTTATACTAGTAGAAGAAAAAATAATTAAAATAAAATTGCCTGTTTGTGATCTAAAATTACAAACTAGTACTGCCCCTAGAATTATAGCTAATACATCTAGTATAGGGCTTAAAAAGCACAGCAATAACAGAATGAGTATCTGTACCGAAACTCCATATCACTTCTCTTAGCTAATTATTTCCACCTGTTGTTTCTGGTAATCAGACAACAAGCAGATATCCAATCCAATATTTATGCTGCACATTTCTTTCCTTTCTTTGTTGTTTTCTTTTTTGTTTAAAACGTGATGTAATTTTTTATGCACTCTTTATCCTATTGTAGTAGTAATCTGAATCTTCTAACACATTTTCAACTATATCTTCCTCCCCACTTCTTCATCACATCAGTCCTCCCCAGCACTTTCCACGGGTATGTCTACTATCTCTGCTATAACAGAAGCATAGTTCAACCCAATAAAGAATCATGAGACAATTATACAGAGAACACTTTCTCTGAAATAATACAAGGTAGACCTGTATACTCACCTGTCTCAGGACTAACGCTGTCTTTCTTTAAAGCGGTGCCATCACGATTCACAACACGGGTAAGTAATGGACAGTCAAATCAAAACTGCCATATCATTCTACATTTCTTGCACTGAGGCATACATCAACTTCTGGCATGCCATGTTTGTCCACACTGAGGACACACATAATTATCAACATTCGGAATTAAATGATCCAGAGAACTACAATAAAAACAAGTTTCAGGCTGTTCATGATAAATGACATAAGTGTTTTGACCATGAATAGAGACAACATTTGGAATATGATTAAGTTTTCCTGTAGAAAAGGCAACACAGTCTGCCCTTCCAAGCTCCATTCCACAGTTTTCTTTCACACACACACACACACACACACACACATATATATATATATATATATATATATATATATATATATATATATATATAAAACTTAACATCAAATACATGTTTACAGCATGTTTTAAAGTAACCTAAATTTGGACCAGTGTCAGTATCTGCAGTTCAGAATTGAATAGTGCTTACAAGACTGATGCTGCCTCATTGAACCTGTGAGGACATCCCTGGGTGGGCAGAGTATGATCTTGAAAGTTGTCTAAACAGAGACGAACATGGCTGGGCTGCTCCTGTGATCTGTGGACCTGTGGAAAATGGAACATAAAAGAGAGATAAAGAAAACAAAATGTAAAATAATATATAATTAAAATTTAAAATAAAAAAGAGGGGAGGAGGAAAACACAAAATTGAGACAAAAAGTTCAGTCATAATTAACTGTTCCATCAGTACATACTTTATTGGCAGGGCCTACTTAGCATCTAATAAGCAGGTATAGGAAATGGCACTATGCTTTGCACTGGGGTAAATATATGGTACTTTTTATAGGTTATGCTGAAAAGGTCATTGCCATTACAAGTTTTCTGTAAGTTTACTTTGATTACTGTGTATATGTGAATGATTTCATAAAAATAAAATGATAGATTATTTTCATTTTATTTGCAGTAGAAAGCATTGCATTATCCTACATTTGCTTTTCTTACAAAAGTAAGACAGTAAAGTATGAATTCTGACCTATAATATGGATTACTTAGACATAATCTGTGCTGATCTGTGTATATGTATGTTACATCAATCTATACAACTCCTTTTTAATAATAATTACATATGTATATTTGCGTATATGCACCTCTCTTTCTCAATGCATGTAATATATATACACACACATTTGCTATTGTGTTAATGATTGAAACAATTTTGAAATCTGGAATAATGAGACCAAAAGATCGTAAACTGACAGTGTCAAGGGCCACATGAGTGAACTATGTAAAATATCAAATCTCTCTACCTGCATGGTCACAGAAACGCATGTTATCATTTTATTTATTTACATTTCTTTACCAGGTAGTGTCCAACTGGGCTGCTGGGCCATTTTCAGTAGAGACCTGGGGAGAAAAGCTCCACAGATAAAAAATACAGAACAGAGTACAAGCAAAGAAAAATCTACATTACTACATTAACAGACATCTGCATTACTACATTAACTAAAAACATAAGAACATTTTTATAATGAGTATTGAAAGTTTTTACAAACATTATTCATTGGTAATTTTCTTTGTAGAAAAAAAGCTTTAAAAAAGAGTATTCCTCTGAAAAGGAAGATTATTTTTTAGCTTAGAACAAGCAGTGATCAGGCCTAGAACGTGAGGTATGCCTCTTTTAAAGCAAGTAAAAGTTTGTTTATGAAAAAATTATAGAAGAAAATAAAAGGGGAGAAAAGCAGACACTAAGTGCTGTATTAGAGGAAAACAGTATAAAGGAGCAATAAGGTAAACTGATTGTTACAGTATAGTAGCGGTATAAAGGAGCATAAGGTTAACTGATTATTACAGTATAGTAGCGGTATAAAGGAGCATAAGGTAAACTGATTATTCTCAAGGATTTTTGCTAAACGTCGAAGGATGGCTATGGGGTGGTAGTTTGTGATTTCTCTGGAGGGGCCACCCTTGTGGAGGGGGATGAGCAATTTTCCATAGAAGGGGCCCATATTGTTTAGAGATAGAATGATTGATCAATATTGAGATAATAATGGATGGGGCAGCAATTTTTAAGAATTCGTTCAGAAGCTGGTCGGATACTGGGCAGCAAGGCTTTACCTTGCTTAGTAACTTTTTAATGAAGGAAGTTTGAATTGGTTTACATGATAAGGAGTTGGTGGTACTGGGTCATAGTGAGGGGAGGGAAGGGGCAGTTGTTTTTGGTGTCAATCAGAGGAGAGACAAAGTTAATGAAATGTGAGTTGAAATGTGAGGCTATGGGTGTGGTTATTGATTGTGGAAGGAGGGGGGCTGGTGGGTTTACCAGGGTTGAGGAGGAGGTTTACTTTTTGCCAGAATTTTTGCAGGTTATAAAGGAACTTTTGTTGAGTGGTTTGGAAATAGTGCTTTTTTGTCACTGTTAATTTTTTTCTTACTCTAGTTTATTAATTGCTGACAAGTGGTGAGGTTGGATTTGTCTTTTTGGTGGACAGATATAGCGATCTGGCTCTATCTCTTTGTTTAATGAGTTGTTTTGCCTCATAGGTAAGCCATGGTAGTAGCTTGGCTTTGTAGCATATTTTTCTGGTGGGGGGTAGGCTATTTAGGGTTTCAAGGAATTTTGAGTTAAAAAATTTAACTGCAAGATCTACATTTAAGTTTTTTAATGAGGACCAATCACAGCATTAAAATAATAGGTTGAATAACTCTGGTGAGAGATGTTTCTTACTGTGGATTACTCTGAAAGGATTGTAAATTTGTGTGTGGATTTTTATTCTGAGTAGAAATGTGGGAGTATAGTCACTAATATTGATAGGAAGGCAGCTGACAAGGTCATTTAGGTTTGGTTTGTTAGTTAATATCCAGTCCAGTAGTAAATATTTTTTGTAGTGCTTGTTGGTGCGAGTGGGACATTGTATAGTTTGATAGTGAAGTTTGTAGTGCAGTCTGAGGAGCAGGTGAGCCAGTTGAGATTAAAGTCACCTAGGATTATGGTTTCTTGGTTGAAAGAGTGGGCAGACTGTGGGAGGATAATTTCCATGTTGGGGAGGTTGTTTCCAGGGGCCAGATATATGGCAATGATAATTATGGTTCTATGTTGATTATTTATTAGAAGGCGGGAAATTAGAATTTCAGACATGGGGATGTCAGGGGAGTGCAGTTTTGTTTTTCAAGTTTTAGTGGGTCTTTGAACATGATAGCTACTCCACCACCTCTTTTCTTTGATCTAGCCTGTCTCATAATGTTATAGCTGCCGAAGGTAATTTCAGAGTTCTTGATGTGGGGTTTTAACCAGGTCTCTGTCATGACAGCTTTGTCAGGAGAATAGGTATCAATGATAGCTTGAAATTCACTGATATTATTGACAAAGCTTCTGTGGTTGAAATTGTTTAGTAATAGGTCAGCTTTAGAGGGGGTTGGAATATGGGTGTGAACAGAATAGTTTGGGGTGGGAAGTGTAGTTGCAGTGATATTGCTGATGGGGGCCTGCGTTAGGGTGGATGTCAGCTAGTAGTCTGATATGCCTAAGAGAGTATAGTACTAGGTGTTTTAGTTTGGTGATTGCTTGATGGTATCTAAGTGTGGGCAGGGTGGGGTATGAGGTTTGTAGCTGTCTGAAAGAATAAAGGAGAGAGTTGGAGGTATGGTACACTTGAGGGCAGATGTAGGAATAAGGCTAGGGAGGAGGTTGTAGGTTATTAAGTGTTTGCGCTTCAGGGTATTTGTGTTTGCTTGAGGGTATCATGCATTCAGAATGAGTGCAAATCTGGCTGTTCACTCCTGTGGTCTTTTGGTCTTGTTATTCCATAATTCGACATTATTTCAATCACTAATACAGTTACAAACCTATATAAAGATTAACACACAGAGTCAAATTATGTATTTTTCTCTCCCTCTGTGTGTGTATGTGTGTGTGTGTGTGTGTGTGTGTGTGTGTGTGTGTGTGTATATATATATATATATATATATATATATATATACACATACATATAGACATACAGATATGTAAACAGTTGCAGATATGTATGTATATGTTTACATGTGTGTGTGTATACATATATATATATATATATATATATATATAGACATGTATATAAATATATATATATATATATATATATATATATATATATATAATGTCTATGTATGTGTGTGTGTGTGTATATATATATATATATATATATATATATATATATATATATATATATATATATATATATATATATAGATATATATGGGTCCCCTTCACATTGTCGACTTTTCAGAAAGTCGGCTTTCATATGCCGAGACCATATGACCGATTTTCAAAAAGCCGACCATGGGGAACCGCTATCTCTGTACAGTGTCGAATTGGAAAATTTCCTCTTCCACACTGTAGTGCGATCTTGGAGTTGGTGTATTTAAGTTACGGGGGTGTGTGGGGGGCACAGAGGGGTTTGCCCCCCCCTGCTAACAGTTGAAAGGTAAGTGTTTGGTTTGTGTTATGTTTTTATTTTACATGGCCGGCTTTTCGAAAGTCGATCATATGGTCTTAGCCATATGAAAGTCGACTTTCTGAAGAATCGAATAAGTAAAGTAGACCCATAGATATATATATATATATATATATAGGTCTACTTTTAATCTTCAAAAACTCTTTTTCTGAAAGATTAGAAAGCAGAAACCGAAAATGCACTTTCGCAAAAGTCAGTTAACCAACTCACATCAGTTAACTTAATCATGGTACACTGGGGATAAGGAAATACATCCTTTTCCCCATTGCAGTGCGATCTAGGATTAAGTATATATAATTACCGGACGTTTGTCTGGCAAAGTAGAATCCATTTTTGCAGGGGCGCAAGCCCCCTACACCCCACACCCCTGCTATTTTTATATACTAACTCTGAGGTTGCACTACAGTGGGGAAAAGGATATATTTCCTTATCACCACTGTACAGTGATGCAGTCAACTGACATGAGTCAGTTGACTGATTTTCACAAAAGTTCACTTTCGGTTAAGTGCACTTTCAGGAAAGTGGGTGACTGCTTTTTAATCCTTGAAGAAATGAGGTTTTCAAAGATTAGAAATAGACCTATCTATATATATATATATATATATATATATATATATATATATATATATATATATATATATATAAAATATATATAAAATAAATAAATATATATATATATATATATATATATATATATATATAGATATATAGATATATAGATATATATATAGATATATATATATATATATATATATATATATAGATAGATATATAGCTATATATATATATATATATATATATATATATATATATATTTGCACACATGGGTATGCATGCATGCATTTAGTTAACATACTTGCACACTATTATTCTAGCTTTTGCAAACCTGTGGAAATGAAGAGGAAAAAGGTGGAATGCTATAACAGTGTTTTTTCTCTTTCAAGGTCATAACAGGTGACAATCAGACATCATAGAAGAAGGTCCAAAATGATAGCACTCAAAATTTGCCTACGTGTAAATGAGCCCCTTGCAGGTGGAAGTACAAACATGTAAATTTGCCCTCTTTCGCCTTCCTTTCAACTTCATTGCTTTAGGTCACTGTTAACACTCACACACACACATATATATATATATTACATCATCAGTTACATCCATTTGTTATTATCTATATAATATACAGATAGTATTTGTGTTATCTAGAACTTGGATATCTGTTTGTCATCAAACAAATGAAAAAATTACATAAACAGCCCAAAAATGATTTTTCTTATTGATGCTGTCAGAACCATAGAGTGCAACTCGCCCTCAGCCATCAGAAACATATTTTGCATCTCTCCCTCAGCTGTCAGAACCGTACAGTGTACCCTCTTGATTATCAGAACCATCCAGTGCATCTCCCCCTCAGTTATCAGAACCATACAGTGCACCTCCCCTTGAGCTATAAGAACAGTACAGTGCACCTCCTCTCAGCTGTTGTTTATCATACAATGCACCTTCCCCTCAGCTGTTAGAACCCTACAGTGCACCTCCAACTCAGTTGTCAGAACTGTACAGTGCACTTCCCCTTAAGTTGTTAGAACCATACAGTGCACCTCCCCTCAGCCTCTTAGCACAAGAATTGGGCCGTGAAAGAGACAAAAATCAGAGATGGGTTTTAAATACCTCATGTCTCTACTTAGCAAGTTTATGCTTTAAGTTTAAGATTAAAAGTTTTTGCATTAGCAGGCATTTTCTCAATATGAAACTTTTCTCTCTGTTATTTAGTGACTGCTATCCACAACAGTGTGTAAGAAGACCACAAACTTTGCAATGCACAGATCAGAAACATGAGGCAAAATTAGAGACCGTTGAGGGCTATGTGCTCTGCATGCCTACACAGTTGTGATCTTCACTTAGAGCCATTTGTATGACTGTGTATACCTTAAGTATCTACTTGTAATCGAATGAAAAATTCTTAAATTGTATCCCAAAAGTTTTATTTCTGTTCACTTCTATCAGGGTTATAGAAATATTACCCACCCACCCACCCTCTCAACCTCAAAGCTCAAGAGCTAGGGTAACACCCAAAATCAGTAAGAAATTTTATAAAATCCACTTGTGTACTAATTTAGCAAATTCCTATGTTAACTATGTATGCATTAGCAGCTGTTTTCTAAATATCTATCATTATTTATTGTCAACATTTTGCAACCATTTGCATGGAAACAAATTCCACAAGGCACAGACCAAAAATATGAGGCAAAATTAGACCCAGTTGAGAGTTATGCTTTGTGTGTGCGCACATGCACGCACACACACACACACACACACACACACACACACACACACACACACACACACACACACACACACACACACACTCTTACTTTAATAAATCATTGCTGACATCCCAGCATGGAATCAACAAAAACGTGGCATATAAAATATTAAAAAATAGCCTTGTCATGACATTGGCAGCATAGAGATCATCAATTTGCTATGAAATCACAAGTTTTGTGATGAACAGACCACCAACAATAAGAACCAACTTCAGGAACAGTGTGGTAAACCTGGCCTGCTCTCGGTATAATTTTACTCCTACCAGGTTACCTCACACTGCAGTTCTTCTCTGCCTGTGCCATTCATGCTTTTCCATTTCTCTTTCCACTAATGTCGTCTCCTTTAGATGAAAGTAATGTAGGATGTCATTGCACTTAAAGTCCTCAGTGTTTCATAGTGATATTTTATTTTTAAATCCATGATGAAAATGTTTACAGCAACTGCAGCTACTCTCAATTTAAACTCTGATGTACTTTAGGAAGTTAGTTTATCAGCTTAACAATCCAGCCAGTGAAAGAGTTGAAATATGAGTCATCTATGGCCACATGTGAAACAGTCAAGGAGTATGCTTACTTTAGAACTTCTCTCCTAAATCTGCAGTACCCACTGGGCCAGCTGGTCACCCCCCCCCCACATCTGCAGGTTGTCTTACTTGTGCCAAAAGTGCTGTACACGGCAGAAGATCTTTGCCAGGGATGACAGGTGGGCCCTCGTCTCCTAACAGATGTTAGTTTTTTCCAGTCATTGCCTGCTTTTTATCTGTTCAAGCTTTTGTATGTATGATTCCTGCAAGAGGTCTTGTTATCCCAACAGCTTGTATCATGGCTCTGGGCCTTCACAGCTGCTGCCATCCTATGAAATACCAGAACAAAAGTGAGGAACATATGTACAGGGCAGAGAATCAGAGGCTGTGAACCATTCCCTCTGAGGTCTGACATCAGCATATTCAACCCATGCAACCAAATAGGGGTATTACCTGTGGAAGTGACAGCAGTTTCAAGTTTGGTTTACTAACCGACTTGAAGCAGTCGTGGACTTCCAATGTTTTTTTTCTGACAAACATGCATTATTTTGCTGTGTGATAGGAAATCAGTGAACAGTCCACTAATTTAATATGTTTTCAGTGTGTATTACTTTATGTAGATGAATGTTCTGACTTGGATTCCACAATGTCATTCTTGTGGTCCAGTAACAAATTATGGCAGCAAGCTTGCAAAAGTATTGCCATTGGTATTCTTTTTACACTTACTATTTGTGACCGTATTATTTTAATACCATGATTAAACTGTGTTTCTAGTCTCATTAAAGGCGAGTGACTGTTAGGAAGGAATACATCCTTGAAACTATGTTACACATATAGAATAGGGTTTAGTGCACTCCAGCCTACTTATTACAGATATGTATTCTAATGCTCTGGCATACATATATTTAATGGAGATAGTCTTTGTGCTTTTGCATGTTCTGTGCTCAGTGCCACTCAGAACAGTGTGCCCATGGCTATTTGAAGTCATCTAATTCCATTGAGACCAGCACCAACAATGCACAAGACTGTAATTCATAGAGGTCAGCTCAGACAATCTTCGCATAGAAAGTGTATAAAGAGGTCACAACTGTGTACTTAGCCAAGCTCAATAACAAATGATGTGGGAAAGCAAAACATCATTAAACTATGCTAAAAAATGCTTTAAACTTAAGAATTACTAGAAAATTGTGCAATCACGTTCCATGGACAATTGTATTTATTTATTTTTTTTTTATTCGTTCTTTGATAACTGGGAAAGTCCAACTGAGCCAGTGGCCCATTTTTAGCAGAGCGTGAGGTAGAAAAGCTCCACAAAAGATTCAAAAACATCTGACCAGTAGTGGAGTAATTATATATATATATATATATATATATATATATATATATATATATATATATATATATATATATATATATAGATATATATATATATGAGGAGAAAGTCCCCACAACAGATAAAAATACAA
This sequence comes from Protopterus annectens, assembly GCF_019279795.1. NCBI lineage: Eukaryota > Metazoa > Chordata > Ceratodontiformes > Protopteridae > Protopterus > Protopterus annectens. The sequence goes on from NC_056751.1 coordinate 276,291,662, forward strand.
ACCAATTGAAACATGTTTTCAGAAATATTAGTAGGATAAATTGCAATTAAGAATACAATATGTACTGCATGTAGCACGAAGCACTGCAGAAGTGGTTAGCCTATGTAAAGTAAACAAATACATAGTTATTCAACTATATTTCTATTAATGACATTCCAGACACCCACTTTTCATCACACCACAAACCCACCTTACCATATACTCCATGTACATATCTCACCATCAGTCCTACACTTGTCACTATTACTAGCCTCCAATATTTTCCACTTAAATTAATACCGACTAAAGATAGTCACTATAATCCTCAGTTATTCAACAAACAATTGAAACTACTTACCAACATTGCCTCTAGGCTACTGCTTGGTAGTGACATCCACCCATACCCCGAACCATTCTCAGATAACACCAACCCTTCTAATCACTCTAGTCTCAACACCCCCACACATCCAATGCTAAACAGAACAAAATCAGACCTATTGCTAATGAACATTAATATTAGAAGTATAACCAACAAATTGGACATCATCCATGCCACTCTAGCTACCTACTCCCCAGACATAGTCATAATCACTGAAACATGGTTAAAACCAAGTACAAAAGATGATGAAATACTATCCCAAGTTACTCCACACTACAGGTGGATAGACTCAACAAAAGAGGAGGTGGAGTTGCTATCCTCTTTAATGACCATTTCACTTTAACTTTCCATGAATGCAAAAACCCACAACTGGACAGTGCAGAAATCATCTATACCACACTAACCATAAATTAAAAAAAAAAACACAATTTAATTGGCTGCTGTATTCCACCTGGAAATAATGTCCCAGTTACGGAATGTTTATTGCACTGGGAAAGTAGTACCCTTAGTCAGGCAACATTCATACTGGGTGATTTTAATTTAGACTGGCTTCCATGTGATACAGATCACCCTATCCATCACATAAACTTGCATGATTTTACACAAACTATTCAAGAACCAACCCCACTAGATAAAGCTAGTAAAAAACAAACCGCCAACTTTGTATCTGCCATTGGTGTCCCCCAAGGATCTATCTTGGGCCCTCTCCTTTTCTCCCTGTTTACTAATAATCTACACACAGCTACTCCACATGGTTCTATAATACAGTATGCAGATGATTCAACACATCTGTGCTTCCACTTCCCTATCAACTCTTTATTCTCAAACACAGGAATCTTTCACTTCTGTTGAAACATGGTTAGCCAATGCCCATCAAATCCTGAACCGAAACAAAACTAAATTATTACTCTTCCAAATTAACAAGACATCTATCTTATGCCCAACATTTAACATAATAACCAAAGACAATACTGTGATATCCCCGACAACCCATACAAAGCTTCTTGGAGTGGAAATAGACAATACCCCAAAATTTGACTTGCATGCCTCCCTAACTATAAAATAAGTCCATAAGAAACTTGGAAGTCTATATAGGCACAAAAGGTTCCTGACCACAATGGCCAAAATGACATTAGCATAAACCTATCTGCTCTCTACACTACTATATGCCTCTCCAATTTTAACTAATCTAAGGAAAACTGACTTATCTAAGCTAGAAGCATGTTATCATAAAATTTCTAAGTTTGCATCTGACTGCCCATATAGAACACATCATTGTACAGCTTTAAGGATACTAGACTGGCTTGAGCTTCCCAACATTATTCTGTACAACCAACTCTCTCTAACTCATGAAATTTTAACACAACCAGCTAGAACCCCTGCACTAAAAATTTTCATCCTTCCTTACAGTTTCAGCAGACCACTTCACTCTAACAACAAAAAATGACTTACCATCTCCAAGGCCAACAACACTGCAGGAGAATCTTTACTTTACAACTATATATCTTGTATATGGAACTCCCTTCCTAACTCCATTCTCTCTGTCTCATCCACTAGCCACTTTAAGCTTATCAAGTGGCTATGTTCCTGTACTAACCCCTGAAGAGTCCTCTGATACATCACAGTATACCCAAAATATATCCAACTTCTCCCCCGGTGTTTAATCCTTTTTTCCTACTGACCTGTCTTAACCTTATATCTTGACATAAGTCATACCTACAGATAGCACTAGCTATGTTCAAAGCCTAGGTTTTGTTGTCAAGATTTAACAAATTTGTATGCTCTTATGTATACTACATTTTGTTTACTTTATACTTTTTAATTATTGTAATGTGTGCATGAAAATTTAGTGTTACTCATAGAGCTTTTCTCCCAGTGCCTCTGCTGACAAAGGACTTGTGTCCAGTCGGACTTTCCCGGTAAACAAATATTGAATAAATAAATAAATATATGAAGGTGAAAATAATGGAGTATTCTGTTACCAAAACAGACAGATGAATAGAACAAGATGAGGACGAGTAATGAGCAAGAGGGAAAATTATTAGTGAGTATGTGGTCATGCATCGGTTTTGAGGATTCTGCATGTAGAGTTCCAGGTGTCAGATGGATTGTACTATTCAGAAATGTGTAGATTTTATGGTGAATTGAAGTTACTATACAATTACTGTATACTGATGTTACAGATAGTAGTGGTAATGACAGGAGTTGTACATGTAAAGTGTCTTTTATTACTTGTGCATACATGACTGTAAAATGTGTACTGAACATTGTATTCTCTGCTGATCAGATTATAACATACATTTATATATATATATATATATATATATATATATATATATATATATATATATATATATAAATAAATAAATATGAGATGCTTACACTGATCCTTCCATTGTTTGATGATGCTGTGCAGCAAACTCGTATAAAAAGTCTAGTACATTGAACAGAAGTGTGTGCAGTAGTCTGCTTTATTTTATTAATATGAATGTTATCTACTGTCAGGACACTGCCATGAAATTAGCACGTGTTGTATTCAGAAGCAGAGTTAGGGTGGGGTGAGAGCAGAAACTGCCCCAGGTTCAAAGGCCATCCTTCATAATGATCTGTCCCTCTTTTTAGTGAAATACTAGCTTTTAAAACACAGTATTGAATTTTTGGTGTAAGCTGAATGCTACAATGCATGGTCTAAACTGTAGCAACTGTTTGCTGCAGTTTAATAGTAAAAGTGTTTTAACTAAGAGATGAGTGGCATAGTGCTCCATGCAGACAATGTATAACTGTAGCAATTGTTTGCTACACTTTAAAGGAAGACTGTTCTTTTAAATAATACATGAGTGCTATAGTGCTCTTTGCAGGCATGGATTAAACTGCAGCTACATTTGCTACACTTGTAGCTAGCAGTATGCTACATATTTTTTTATATATAGATATATTTATATGTATGGAGTAGGATGGGGGGGGGGGGCAGAGCACAAAAATGGGACCTGAATAGCTGAAGCAGGAAAGAGGGGTATGTTATGCATCTGGGGACCTGATCGGTCAGCCAGTAGAAGGAACAGCAGTTTTTGTTCTTGAATAGAATACCTTGTGGGGGGCTTGGATTCAGCTATAATAAGCTGATTTCTGAAATCAGTTTAAAAAAATAGTGTTTTTTTTTTTTGGTCTTTTTTGGGGTACTGGTAGATCCAACCATACTTTTGGTTGTATTCATTCCTTATGTTTTTCCTGATTTGCTTTTGCTTTGAACTTAGGTTTTAGATTTCTTTTTTTATGCTGCTGGAAATATGGTTTGGAGTGATCGGACTGCTAATGTGTAGTAATATATCTATTTGGAGGATGCTTTCAGTGCTTTGCTGCAGGGGTAATGAGGGGTTTTCATTTCTGTAACTCAATTTTTACTAATACTACTCCTGCATGATGTTTCAGGTGAATGCTTGATCCATCCAGAGGAAAGGCAACATCACCCCTTGAAATAACTGCATCCTCTTGGGGACTTTCAGGACATAAGGCAAGTGCCTATTTGACAAAGGGGGCCCACAACTGAGAGAGCTAGGATGTGGAACCAAGCTTTTTTGGATATAAATCTCTTGGGGGCTTTCTGGACATAAGGCAAGTGCCTGTTTGACAAAGGGAGCCTACAACTGAGAGAGCTAGGATGTGGAACCAAGCTTTTTTGGATATAAATGCAGTTGGATGGATGAAACACTCATTGATGTGATGCAGACAAAGTGCTGATGACATGGTGGGGTGTGCCAGCACAATGGCAGGGGAGAATGCAGTTACCCATAGTACCACCAGTGGTGGACTTCCTATGCCCATCTCTACTACAGAGAGATTATTATGACACTGATGATGATGCCACAGGCATAATCAGATGTAGTGTGGACACTGAAAGTTACCAATCACAACAACAGCCATAGTCATATAGTTAGGAAAGTTAATGCTTCTCCATGGCAAAATCACATACTAAAAATTGCTGCAGAGGTTAACTGGTTACATGTAACACACAAAATGTTTGACCATCAGGAATGTTCTCTGAGTGTGCATAGCTGTATACACCAAATCTAATTATACAACATTGATTACTGTGCTCCAGCATCTCAGTAACAATGTTATCAATTACTCATTCATAGGGTCACAACAGAAGCAAGAAGTTCTGCTGTACAAGCACCACTGAAAAAAGTCAACAGCAGAATGCTGTTGTGATAATATAACAGTTATATTTATGACACAGCTTGAGGGTAGTCACACACAGCCCTAAAGTGCAATGGAAGGATCACACATCCCACAACGGGTATATACATCTGTACAAAGTGTCACAGGGTTACAAAATCAATTAGCTGAGGACATTACATTGCAGAAAGTACAGGGAGTAATGCCATGAACGTCAACTCCAGTGTATCCTCAACCACAGGAACACCTTCAAGAGAATAGTATGATCTCAGAGATAGCAGTGTCAACTACAGCACCTGTGCAAAGGAAAGCATTGACTGCCAATACATTGTCCAGACTCGGGCCACTGTCACAGATATTCAGCATGAGATGATCACAATACTGTTGTGTGTGTGGATTTCCATTAATGCATAAAAATGAAACAGAGTAGGGATAATGCAGTGGTGCACACACAGCAGACATTTCTGCCTTCATGTGTGTACATTATTCAGGATCTACCTGACCCAGCTAGGCAACAGTGGTGGAGAGAAATGAGGTCAGAGTGATGTACAGACACATGGAGGCATAGTAGGTCATATACCACATGATTCTCATGGAAGAACAGGAAATAGCGGAGTTACATAACACAGAAGTTATCAGACAGACCTTATCACTGTTCACCTGCATATACTGTAACCTCTCACTTTGTCTCTGTCATGTAACACAGTGATATCACCATCTGTAGAATCAGCTACATCCAGTAAGTCATGTCATCACAGCAAGACAGCATCAAGCTCACATGCTAACACTTCCTGATGATCACAGGCACCATTACCACACTGTCTTTGGGGGATGATGTGTGTGAAATATTTGACTTACTGTAAGTGAGGTTGTGCAGTGCACCTGCTGAAAATATAACGTGGCAACTCACCAGGAAGTAATGTAACTGGTTAAAATTAAAAAGGGTGGAATCTGTCAATTGCAATATAGACCAGTATTAAGGGCCTATTCGGAAGGATGTATTTGACTTGAATAATGCTTATGCTTAAAACAACCGAAGAGTTAAAAGAAAGATGGTCAAGGAATAACCCCTGCCCTGACCCTAGTTTAACTGTCAGGGAGCTGAGCTCTCACTTCACTACTTTCTTTACAGAATCTATAGCTAAGCTAACCAAAACATTTCCAGACAATAATCCACCCAACTCCCTCAACTCTACTCCTAATAACTGTCCCTTTATGTTCCAGCTCAAACCAGTTTCCATGATTATTATAAAAAAGCTCTTATCCAAACTAAAGCCATGCTCTAATGCCCCTGACAACATTCCCCCTCCTTCCTCAAATGCGCAGCTGAAGGTATTGCTCTCCCAATTAGTATCCTGATTAACAGATCCTTAAAAGAGTCATACGTACCCAAACTTTGGCATTCAGCCTACATTCTACCTCTTCACAAAAGAGGTAAAAACACCACCATTTCTAACTTCCGCCCCATTGCCCTACTCTCTCCAATATCTAAAATTCTAGAAAAATGTGTCCACCACCAACTTTTGCCCTACTTAACTCAGAATCTGTTACTTACACCCACCCAGCACAGCTTCTGTCTCAGTCACAGCACCATAACTGCCCTGCTATCCTTCCTAGAAACTATTAATCAAGCCCGAGATTCTGGACTTCTTGTATCCACAGTACTGCTAGATCTTTCTAAAGCCTTTGACACCATCTCCCATACACACCTTCTCTTTCATCTCGCCAACCTTAATCTCTCCCCTAATACTCTATACTGGTTCTCTGGTTACCTTTCTGACAGATCTCAGGCTGTCAGATGGAAGGATTCTACCTCTTCCTTCTTGCCTACACCTACCGGCATTCCTCATGGGTCCATCCTCATTCCCATGCTTTTCAACATTTTTATAAATAACCTTCACACTGTCATCCCTGATACTACAGTCATCCAATACGCTGATGACTCTACCTTAGTTTGTGCCACCTCCAACATTTCTAACTACTGACTAAAACACAAATAGCTTTCTCCACTACAGGGAACTGGATGCACCAAAATCATCTCTCCCTCAACTCCAATAAATCTAAAATACTAATTTCCCTCCCGACCAAGGCTTCTTCCTTTGACAAAAATGCTTTCAGTGTCCTAAGCCAAACCAACACTGCTATAGAAGTGGTCCCTTCCACAAAACTCCTTGGCATTACCATAGATGAATGCCTCAAATTCGATCTCCACATACAACAAAACATAAAGAAAACCCACTAAAAGTTAGGTATGCTCTACAGGAATAATCAATTTCTTTCTAACTCCTCTAGGCACACCTTGACAATCACCTACCTCCTACCCTCTCTACTATATGGAGCCCCTCTTCTAACTAATCTGTCAGCTTCCAACACCTCAAAACTTGAAGTTTGCTATAATAAGATCTCTAAATTTGCTACTAAATCCAAAACCTCAACTCACCACTGCCTTACCCTACAATCTCTGAACTGGTTAGAATTCCCTAACCACCAAGACTATCTCCAACTAACCACCACTCACAAATTAATATTCTACCCAAATAAATGCCCAGCTTTAACTAACATCCTTCCCCCATACATCCCAAACAGAACTCTGAGATCTGAACACCAAAACCTAATCTCCATTCACAAACCCAAACATCCTGCTGGCCAGCTTCTACTCTCATTCTCTCTAGGTAAAAAATGGAACTCTCCCCCTCCATCACTTAGGACTATACCTAACACGGAATCCTTCAAGACCCAACTTTTCTTACACCTATCATCCAAATGGAAATGTTCCTGCTTTCACCCATTATAAATTCTAGGGATTTTCTCCACTAAGCTCTTTATACTCCTGCACCAATCGACTCTCTTATTTCATTTCTATTCCTCCAAAATAGATTTAGCTGACTTTCAATTGACTCTAAGTATGTAAATGTTGTAAATATCTAATTGCCTCAAAAAATATATATATAAATAAATAAATGTATTGCACTGTCTTACAATGTATATTATGCATTCGCATCTTCCTAACTGTTTTGGATATTTCTCTTGTATTTTACCTCTAGCATTATGTAACCTTGATTGTACTACCTAGGGAGCTTTTCTCCCCGGGCCTCCACTGAAAATGGGCACTTCTTGGCCCAATGGACTTCCCCGGTAATCAAACTGAAAATAAATAAATAAATAAATACCTCTGCAGAGTGCAATGTAGAATGTATTAAACGCCTGTTCAGCAACATGTGTTTGACTTCAGTAATGCTAATATTTGCAGCAAAAGGAAAACTAATAATAAAAAAGTTTAAAATGGGGAGGCACCAGACTGCAATACAGAATACAGTATTAAAGTCCTAATGAACAGTTTGAATGAATGAATGCAGGAGTAACAAAAATCTTTCCATCAACATTACCACTTGGCACTGTACACATGATAATTTCTATTATTTATGGCACAAGGATTTGTGTCTGACAGAATTAATTTTTCTGATGTATCATAACTATACAGAAAAAAAAAAATTCTTATTTATCAGAAAAGAAGTGCAGTTGGGGGGGCAAGATGGCTAACTAAGAGCAGCAGCTGGTGAAAACTTTGTGAAAGCAAACTTTTATCGGACAGAAAATGTAATACAAAAATTTAAATTTGGAGATACTTTTTAACTAATTGTATTTACTAATAGAGAAAAGATTTATAGCTCCAATTTCAAGAACTTTCATTTTCCAGTCAGAATTTCCACTGCTTGGTTAATAGAGAAGAGACTTCGACATGATCCACTCAAGAAAAGGTACTCAGGATTCTTGTGCTAAAAAATAAATCCAGTCACTAATATCTAGTATGCAAGATATATTACTTAAAATGGAAAAAAAACTAGATACCAAAACAGAAAGCTTCAAACAAGAGACCAGAAAGAAGATGCAACATTTAGAAATTCGTCTGAAACAACAAAGTGCAGAAATTAGCATTATGGAAGAAGCTTTCAATGACCATGGAGAGAGAATAACTGAAGGTGAGTCTCAGACTGAATTTCTTTTAAAACAAAATAAATGGCTCTTATATAAAGTTGATGATTCAGAAAATAGACCGAGATGAAATACAATTAGAATTTATGGTATACCTGAAAAGTATGAGGGAGACAATAAAATAAACATCTTAACAAGTTGATTACATAAAACATTAAATCTGCATGAAACTTCATCCTTTGGAATTGAAAGAGCACATAGATCTTAGAGAGCACCCTGGAAGAAGTAAAACTCACCACCACATTCAATTATAGTTAAGTTTATGTCCATCTTCAAAAAAGAGCAAATATTAAAATCAGCATGGTCCAGCTCATCTATTAAAATAGTGAACATGTAGTCAGATTTGTCAATGACTGATTATTCCAGTAATGTAATTAGTAAAAGAAAATCCTTCTTACCACTGATCAAGGAACCTAACAAAAACAAAAAAATATATACTTGTTTTCCCACCTTTCTAAGCTAGTATAGTCCAGTTTTCAGGTTAGTGCTGAATTCAGGGCTGCGTTAGCCCATACCTTACTTGGATAGAAGGAAGTTTCTCTGTTCACCTGTGAGAGAGGGGAGCTTTGAGCAGCCTATCTGTCTTTGGAGGAGTGGTGTCAGTGCAGAAATTAGTAGTTTATTGGTCATTTTGGGCTAAATTCTCTCTCTTTCATTTCCCTGCTATCAAAACCGCATTTGCAGGGTTTTGTGCACCATGCAGCACCTAGGGTATAAATATTCCCGGCTACTCAAAGTCTACTCTTCAATTTTTCCCTTGGAACTAGACAAACTTTCAACTTAAGCACACAAACCATTCACTACTCAGCCTGACATTTGCCCAAAACTCATAGCAAGCACTAATAAACCTTAGCACTAGACCCCCCCCATACTGTAGAGAAGGACAATGCTCTATATTCGACCTTACCAGCCAATTAGTAAAACCATTCACTGTACCTGTCCAGGCATGTCCAAAGGGCAGTTTCAGGTGCACTCTCCAGTTCAACTGGCGAATCTGGGCATTTTGAGGCAATGTTACAACTGTCTCATGTATACAGACAACCCTCTAATCCTACCACCAAACACTAATACATGCGAGAGATACAATTATACAGCTAAACTGGAGGCTAAGCTCTCTCAACCCAAGATTGGACCAGACAGTCAAGAGGAAAAGAGAATTACTTGCATCGCACCACCAGTCTCACATAGACCTATGAAACCAGCACTAGCCAAAAAACACACATAAATACACGAAAAAATGCTCAGAGGCACTAAATAAAAATCTGCAAAAGCAACAGAGATCTCCAAAGCAGACATCCAAGCAACCTCCACCCCCCACAACACAAACCATGAAACACATCCAC